>NC_057800.1:231240914-231540914 GCF_018294505.1 Triticum aestivum
AGCAGTTCATCGCTCCATCCAAGAACAGACCCTCGCGAGGCTGTTCTTCTTTGTATTGCTCATCATCATCAGCCCCAAGAGGCAATCCACCCACCACACACTGGAGTAGGATATTACACCACAACGGTGGCCTGAACCAGTATAAACCTTGTGTCTCTTGTGCAGTTCTTTCAGTAGTCTAGATCTTTGCGAGACGGAGAGGTAGAAGGCGTAATCTCCGTGCGCACCCCAGTGTTCAAACCTTAAGGGTCTGCCAGAACCCAAAATCCGACAGGGGTGCTTCCAGGCACATTTCCCTCCGGAAGGTACAAGGCAAGGAAGACCAAACCCTCAGGAGTTCATCGCAAGAAACACCCAGGAGATACAGGAGTCGAGAATCATGCGCGGCAGCCGCCGCTTGCCCACCGTGGCCCCACATCCAGGCGAGGATGGTGGGCTGCGCGTCTGCGTCGATGTGCCAGGGCTCAACCGAGCCGCGTCTCAGGAGCGCCTCTGGCCTTCGCGCGTGGGGCGTTGCGAGGGTCCACCTCACAGCTACGTTCACATGCCTTTCGGTCTGCCAAACACGGTCGCTGCTCATCAGCGCCTACTAAGGGGCATTCTGGAGGCTCAGGAGGTCAGGCATGGTGCGGTACAGGTGGAGATGGAGAATGCCCTCGGAAACCCGCCTGTGCCCCCGGATCCTCCCGAGGCTCCTCGGGAGCACCGCGTGAGGGGGCTGGACACGGGGGCTATGCCCGGGTCTTGCCCGAGCGCACGCCACCCAGCCAGGTCCCTCGGATCTGGTCGTCACGCGCCCCTCCCCGAGTGGAGCCAAGGTATGGAAACCTGTTTGAACGTCAAGGGGGACTCCTGAGCATCGCGACTCAGGAGCCTAACTTGCCCCGTAGCTCCTCACTCCTTAGTCCCGTCCTGGTTTCCGGTCGGGGCTAACACTGGGTGAGGTATGCGCGGGGCCGGGCCCTGCCGACGCAGAACGATCAATCTACTCCTTGTTCCCCCATTTCCTACTTGTTGCTTGCGCGTCAAGGGGGACTCCTGAGCATTGCGACTCAGGAGCCTAACTTGCCACGTAGCCCCTCGCTCCTTAGTGCCGTCCTAGTTTCCGGTTGGGGCTAACGCTGGGTTTGGTATGCGCGGGGCCGGGCCCTGCCGACATAGAGCACGAGCAAGTAGGGGAGAAAAATGCAAATTCCAAGAAATTCAAAGCAAATATTACAAGCCATAGATTGTTTCACGACGCCAAACACTAGTTTAAACGCCTCCGTGAGGCATGGTGCATGTTGCAGGAATAAAAATAGGACAGAAGACACAAAGGGATCACTCTTCTATGGCGCCGCCGCCTGTGGTGGAGTCACGCTGGACGAATCCGCCTCCCGGGGCCATGGAGCTGGCGACACCGCGCCCAGGCAAGACGCTGAAGGCGCGGAACCTCCCGAGCAAAGCTTCGGCTCGGCCTGTCACGGCCTCAGCGGCAGCGGTGGCAAGGTCGCCGCTGATAGGTTCCAGCAGGCTGTCAAAGTCGACATCGGGGTCGCGCAGGTAGATGTGGCTGAGGACATGCGTCAGCACCGTAGAAGACAGTGCACGCGCCTCGGCCTCGGCCTTGGGGCCAAGGCCGTCTACGACATCTTCAAGCACATGGACCAGGAAGGGAAGCAGCTCGGCGGGGCTGTCCTCCGCACCGGCCAGCGGCTCCTCCAAGCCGCTCTCATAAAGCGTCTTTAGCGCGGCACGAGCCCTCTTCTCCATCTTCGCGAAGGCCGCCCGATCCTCCGCTAGGGCCTTCGCCTTGGCGTCTAGCTCAGTCCTCTCTGCCTTCAGCGACAGCTCCAGCGTCTCCAACCGGCCGTGGCGGTCATCAAGCTTGACGTCTCGGTCCTTGACGGCGGCCTCCCGAGCCTTCATCTCCTTCTATTTCTCCTGGCGTCCATGGACCTCCTTGGCGACCTCGTCGCGCAGGCCTTGCAGCTTGGTCTCCAGTGCCTTGCAGCGAGCCTTGGCAGCCTCAGCATCGCCCTGGGCAGCGTCGCGAGCAGCCTTGGCTTGGTTGACGGCCTGCCTCTCCCCCTCGGAGGCCGCCACGGCCTGGCTCAGCGCTGCTCGGATGGAGGCAGCGGAACGGGCCCAGCCAGAAGCTAACTCCAGGCGCCCGGCCACTAGGCGATGGTCCGCGCTCAGAAGATCCTCCCGCAGCTGGCTCATTTCGCTGGCGACCTGGTCCAGGATGGCGGCAGAGGAAATAGAAGAAGCGGGGACCGGCGGAGCAGGCAAAGAAGACGGCATCGTGATCACGGCTTGGCAGGAAGGAACCACCTGGGCCTTGGCTGCCTCGGCTGCAGCATCGAGCGTAGTCGACTCCAGGTTCAACAGGGCCACGGGGGCTGACTCCTCGCCGAGGCGTCCCAATCGGCCTCGCGAGGACGACAGGGAAGGGGAGGCGTGAGCCGCACCGTCTTTCCCCTCAGTGGACGAAGGCGCCATCCCGGCAGGTGGACTCACCATAAGCGGGGCCGCAGAAGCCCCTTTCAACCTCTTCGCCGCAGGCGCCGGCCTGACAAAAGAATATGGACGTCAAGCCTCGGTGGCAGAAACCAAGCAAAGCACGAATCAAGCACTTACTGGTCGTCGCTCGCGGACCCAAGCAACATCTGGCCGAACTTGAAGCCCGAGAGCCTGCAGGTGGGGTCAGCCTCGAGAGGCCGGAAGCAGAAGGCACGTCAGGAGGGCTGGAGCTGGCCTTAGATCGCTCAGGGACCAGAGCAGACCCTGGGGGAACCAGCCCCGACCTGACCTTCCTCGCGACCAAGGGAGAGTCCTCCCCTCCTCGCCTGGCGCCGGCCTCATTGTCGTCAGGCATGGAGCGGAGGACTTGGGACCTGCGCCGAGGGAAAGACTCCCTCGACTCCTCGCCAGTCGCCTCAGAGGCAGATTCTTCTTCCTCCGCCTCTTCTTCCCCCTCGCTCTCGCTGGAGCTGTCGGAGGACACGTTCACCATCGCCAGCGCCGCAAGACCCTCGGGAGCTTCCGCGGGCACCAGCCCATCGCCATTAAAGGTGGGCATGGCGTTCACCACCTGCTCCCAGTCGTCGTGAAGGAACAGGGGGACGGGGGCGCCCACTAGCTTCGCCACGTCTCACGCAACCAAGGAATGGAGGGCCGCGACCAGATTCTCGTCGGTCAGGGCCTCAGAGCTTAGGCGCAAGGCGGCGTCCGGTTCCCCAAGCCTCCACAACGGGAGCGAGTGCTCCTGGAGTTGAGCCACCCGGTGCTCCAAGAACTCCCTCAGGAGCGTGGCTCTAGTCAGCTTCGTCGTCCCAAAGTTGCTCGGCCACAGGTCTGTGTTCATCCTCTTCAGCACCGCCCTCGCACGGGGGTCGACGAGCTCCACGTGGGACCATGCATCGACAGCCTTGGGCTGCCCTGTAGGCAACACCAGACGGGGGTGGAGGCACCCGACATCCACCATGATCCACTTGCTCCGGAAGCCTTCGATTCTCTTCCCAGGCTTTTAGATACCATTGGAATCAGAGTATGCGATGAAGCTCGCACATGCGGAGACATGGCCACCAGAAACCCAGAGGGAAAATAGTGGCGCAACTAGGCCACCGAGGGCTTTACCCCGACATGAGCCTCACAGTAGTAAGCAAAAATCGCCAGGAGAAGAACAGAGTTGGGGTGGAGATGCAGAGCCTGCAAGTTGTACTGGCGGAGAAAAACAAAGAAGAACTCAGAGAAAGGAGGCACCAGACCGGCGACGATGGCGCTCACAAAGAGCGGATGGAAGGTGCTCCCCCTGCCTTCAGGTTGGTCGGAGCCGGCCTTGAGCACAGTCGCCCCCTTGCTGCTCTGCACCATCGTCATCAGGCGCGTGAGGGCGAGGTTCTTCTCCGGCAGGTTCGGCGAATCCAGAGCCGGCGAGTAACATGCCTCGGTCGGGGACTTGCGAGGCGCCATGGCGTGCCGGATGAGAAGGATTGAGACAGATCTGGAGGATTTCGGAAGCAAGAAGGAGGAGAGCGAGAAAGGGGATCTGAAGCAAGGCGAACAAGAAAAAAGCAAGTAAGTCTGGCCCGGGCACCTCTTTTGTCAGATGGACAGTTGCCGAGGGGTCATGGGGAAGCACAGACGCCCACGTCCAATCAATCTCCACGCGGCGCCCAAGGCCGCAGGCTGTTAGGGCCCGCGGCGCTTCGCACTTGCCCCTTCGCTTTCTTGCTAGGACAAGCCCGGGCGCGCCTTGGGCCCGGGGGCTACTGTCGGTGTTTTGGGAACGAGGGTCCCCAGACTTGCCTGCGTGCGGCCTGTGGCGTGGTTCAAGTGGGGGCCCAGCACGGCCCATCTTCATCAGCTCAAGCTCAAGACCCTCGCGAGGGGCCAAGCCTCGCGGGGCGGACGACCGGAAGCTTCCTCAAAGGTGGCCTCATTAGGCAGGCTCGCGAGGAGGCGGAGAGATCAAGGCGGGGGCACCTCGCGAGGAGCCCGTGACGCAAGCCATGACGATCGAGACCAGGCGGGCGCCGGCCTACACAGTGTCCTTGTTTCCCCTTTGGTGCAAAGGGGGCAAGCACAGGCCAAGGCATCGGGCAAAGGTTACCATTCCGGTGCAACGAGACCAAGACCAGCAGAGCGGCAGGACGGAGGTCACCGTGGACCCCAAGACAGTGTCATCACCAGTACTTTTGGCAGCCGAAGACCACCTTTGGTCAGGATAACTTGTACTAGATGTTCCCCTTCAAAATGGCCAATTGTACCAGGGCCTCTATAAATAGAGCTAGCCAACATAGAGTAGGGGAGATCGGACACATAGAGGGAGAGAACAAGATAGAAGGATCCAGAGAGCGGACAAGGAGGGACCGAAAAAGAGAGATAGAGAGAGAGAGGCGATTGAACTGACCCAAGCAGTTCATCGCACCAGCTCAAGAACACCTCTCGCGAGGCTGTTCCTCCCTTGTACTGTTTATCATCAGCCCCTAAGGCAATCCACCACACCACACACTAGAGTAGGGTATTACACCACAACGGTGGCCCGAACCAGTATAAACCTCGTGTCCCTTGTGTTGTTCGTTGTTTCCAGCTTAGATCACGCGAGGAGATTGGACGTAGATCGGTAGGGGAGAGATCTCCTCGCGCACCCTTGTGTTCAAACCTCAAGGGTCTGCCGGAACCCGAAATCCGACACACGTGCATTGGACTAAGCTGGAATCTGCAAGAATTTAATACAAGGGAGAAGGCAAGGTAATATGGGCTCTTGGTTAAATCAACAATAATGCATATGAGAGCCACTCAACATTGTCATCATGGTCTTCTCCTCTCGACCCCCAAAGAATAAGAAAAGAAATAAAACTATTTACACGGTAAAGCTCCCAACAAGCAAAAGAAGAACAAGAAATCTTTTTGGTTTTTCTTTTAGTTACTACTACTACAGGCACGGAAAGTGTTGGGGATATTATTACTGGACATAAACCGGCTAGGAGTGGCCGGGTTAACTCTATGAGGATTAGAAGCCCAGGAAGACAAAGGATGGTGGCGCTTTATGAAGGCCCAAGGCCCAAAGGCGGGTTAAGGTCTATAGACATAAACCGACATTATCATGTAACTTGTATTGTAAGATAGGAGGAATAGAGACCGAGTTGGACACGTTGATGATCCAGCCTCGGGACTCTTTAAATCGACGAGCGTCGACCTATGTATATAAAAGGGCGACCCGGCGGCAGTTTAGGGACAACACACAACAACTCGAGAGCCAGGCAAAGCGGATTGGCTCCCTGGTCATCGAAACCCTAGCAATTCCATCACAACTGGAGTAGGCTTTTACCTTCATCGTAAGGGGCCGAACCAGTATAAAACTCTCGCATCCTTTGTCCGCTTTAACCCCTTTAAGCTAACTCGTAGCGATGGCTCCATGACTAAGTCCTTTCACAAGGACATCTGCCGTGACAAAACCACGACAGTTGGCGCCCACAGTGGGGCTATCGCACTATGGTTTCGAGTTCTTGAAGGGCAGCTTCGAAGGACTCAAGGGATACCCTATGGGCCGGATGACTAAAAGTCGTCACGGCAAGCTCTACATCGACGATGCAGGATGGAGTCCCGAGGCCAGTTCAATTGAATACGGGTACCGGGTCCCCTTTGGGGGAATTCACATCTTCATCGGCAAGATCGGCGAACTGGGCCCTGAGATGGACATTTGCACCAACATCATTGAGACGGCTCAGCATGCAAGCTCTTCCCAGGTTCAACCCACTGTAAAGCATGTCTTCATAGGTGTCATCCATGGAGCGGAATATGAGGATAGATCGGCATCTGGTGGCAAAATAGTTGTCTGCTCTGACGACAAGTCCTCAACCGGAGAGTCCGAATCGCTGTACCAGCTGTAGGATAGCCGGATTAGTGGAGGTTCCGATGGCAACAGTATTCCGGACCCCCTCGATCTGCCAAACCGGGTCGCGGTCTTCATGGCCGGTACACAACCAGCGCAACGCTCTTCTACCACCGCGGCAATGATCTCTAGTTCAGGAACAGCAACACCAGCGGGAGTAGGGGGCTCTGCACCGCCTCCGGCTCAAATTTTGTCCGATCTGTTCGTTGCTTTAGCAACGTTGCTGGCAGCGGAGGTGAACGTGGCAAACCGGGATCAGCACAAAGTAGAGTTTGCAAAGGTGAAGGATCAGATAACTCAGGCTAAAGCGGACCTGGCAGCAGAAAACACCAGGATGGCTGTAGAGCGGGCCGGATTGGACGCTCAGGCGTACTGGCTTATGTTGGATCAGAGTGCGTCAGATGACGTCATGAGGAGAAGATACCGGTCACGCCTTCCATCGGTCTTGGAGGCGAGGAATCTCTTTAACACGCCAGGTGCGGGCACCAGCAACCAACCTGTGGTAAACTGGGCGGAGGCACCTGGGACCGGGGCACCAGTTCAGCCTCATGCGACGGATTCGCCGCCTCCGCCTCGTCAAAATGACATTCCATCATGACACGTCTCAACACCTCCGGGTCATTACTCTAACCCATTGGATAACATCGTTGCTGCCGCTTCACGATTGGCAGCTCCCCCGATTGATGGCGAGTCCCCAGTAGCAGTTGAGACACGACGGGCTAGGGAGCTCCTTCAGACGGCTTTGATTCAGCAGCAGGCCTATTCATATAGCCATGAAAGGATTCATTCTACTGCCCGCCCAAGCCGGAGCTACATCGGGCATATCGATGAACCGACCGTATCAAGCAGTGCGAGGAATCGTAATCCGCCCCGTGGCAATAACCCGACGGGTGGCGGTGGCAATGCCCAGGATGTAGTGTATCGCGCTAGGGCACGTCGGGAAGCCGAGTTAGCGGCACAGCACAAAGCTCCGTTCGTCAGCTCACGCCGGTTCATCAGTTCACTCCGGTTCGTCCAGCAACATCGGTGGAACTAGGGGTTACCTCCAGTTCTTTGGGAGTGCCATGTCTTGTCCCAGCAGTGCGCAATGTACGGTTGCCCAAGGATTTCAAAGGCCCACGCAAAGTGCCGAATTACACTGCCGATCTATCCCCCAAGTCGTGGGTGGAAAGCTATGAGATGGCAATGGAGATGCTAGATGTGGACGAAGCAGCGTGTGCCAAATACTTTACCATGATGTTGGAGGGGACAACTCGCACGTGGTTGAAAAATCTGCCAGCCAACTCTGTTGGATCGTGGGCTGAGTTAAGGGCCCGGTTTATCTAGAACTTTAAGGATACATGCAAACAGCCCATGTCAATCGTGGATTTAGCTGCCTGTGTCCAGGAGGAAGGTGAATCAACAACCCACTGGGTGTGCCGGGTTTCGGAGATTTTGCATTCGTCAGACTGCATCAACGCTGACATAGTCGTTTTAACATTGGATGGCAATTGCCGGTTTGCGCCTTTGAAGCTGAAATTGGGACGGCTTAAACGCCATTGTAATGACATGGGAACACTCATGGCGGCTCTGGTGAAGTATGCCAACTCTAATAGTACCAACGACCCCGAGTCTGAGGATGACAAGACATGGAAAGGAAAGAAGAGCGGCAACGCCAAGGGGCAGCAGCATAATCCGGCAGGTCATGCGAACAATGGTAAACGCAAGGCAGATAATAGCTTGGACTTTGTGGCTAACACCAACACCCAGGATAACGGTCAGCGGCGTAAGGGTAAACCGCCCCAGCGGGGTGGAGGGTCAGGCCTCAATCTAGAGCGCATGTTAAATCAGCCTTGCCCAAAGCACGGATCAAAGGAGAGACCTGCTACGCATATTTGGAAAGGTTGCTTCATTATGTGGGAGTTGAAAAATTCAAATCTTTTTCAATATCATAATGGACAGCCCGGTGGTTCAGGAGGCGGTTTCCATGGGCCGGGTTATGGTGGTGTCAGTTCCGGTTCAGGGTTCGAGGGCAACCAAACCGGACATGGCAATCAGAACAGTCAGGGCAACCAAGGAGGTTACAACCATCAGGGGAATCAACAGCAGCAACAATCGGGTTATCAGAGCAATCCAAAACAGTTGAATAGTGGGCAGTATCATGTCTTCACCACTAGCTTATGTAAGCACGATCAGAAGCTTCATAAAAGAGCTGTGAACTCTGTTGAACCGGTGGTACCTCATTATCTGCGCTGGTCTGAACAACCCATCCTGTGGAGTTGAGAGGATCATCCACCCTGGGTTGACAATCCGGGTCATCTGGCTTTAGTGCTGGCACCCCAAGTTGGGGGGTATAAATTTACCAAGGTGCTTATGGATGGAGGAAGCAATATCAATATCCTTTACTATGAAACCTTTCGTCGCATGGGGTTAACAGATAAGAATCTTAAACCGTCGAACACGGTGTTTCACGGGGTAGTGCCTGGTATATCGGCATACCCGATTGGCAAGATAGCTCTGTAAGTTGCTTTTGGAGATGATCATGATTCAAGATCAGAGGTGTTAACTTTTGATGTGGTGAAAATCAAGATTCCATATCATGCCCTGTTCGGACGGCCTGCTTATGCTAAGTTCATGGCAAGGCCTTGTTATGTTTATTTGCAGCTTAAGATGCCGGGTCATAAGGGGGCCATCACGGTGCATGGGAGCCAGAAGATTGCTTTGGAATGTGAACAAGGTGATGCAGCTTACGCTGAGTCAGTTTGTGCCACGGAGGAGCTGAAATTTTACAAAGACAATGTTGATCCGGTAGATATGACTTCTCTCAAGAAGCCAACTACTGAGGATGATCCGGCACTGAAGTTTAAATCAGCCGAGGAGACTAAGCTAGTTGACTTTGTTCCCGGCGATTCATCCAAGCAGTTCAGCATCAACGCTAACTTGGATCCGAAATAGGAAGGCGCGCTCATCGAGTTCATCCGTGAGAACCGGGACATCTTTGCATGGAAGCCTTCTGACATGCCAGGTGTACCGAGGGAACTCGCTAAGCACACCCTTAATATAGATCATAAGTTTAAACCCGTCAAGCAGTTTCTTCGCTGCTTCAACAAAGAAAGGCGTAAAGCTATTGGTGAGGAGGTAGCCCGGCTCTTGGCAGCAGGGTTTATTGTGGAGGTCTTTCACCCTGAGTGGCTAGCTAATCTGGTGTTGGTACTTAAGAAAAACGGCACTTGCCGTATGTGTCTGGATTACACAGACTTAAACAAAAGCATGTCCATCTGACCCCTTTGCTCTCCCTCGAATCGATCAAATTATTGATGCTACAGCAGGTTGTGACCGTTTATGTTTTCTGGATGCTTATTCTAGTTATCATCAGATCAAAATGGCTGTTAAGGACCAGGAGAAGACAACCTTCATAACTCCCTTTGGAGCCTTCTGCTATGTTTTATGCCTTTCGGGCTCAAAATGGATCACTTCGTCTGGAGTGATGCTGCTGATGAAGCACTTGCAGATCTGAAAAGTCAGTTAGCCGAGCCACCCGTCCTTGCGGCTTCGGTTGATAAGGAGCCCTTATTGCTATATGTCGCTGCTAATGCCCGAGCTGTTAGTGTGGCTATTGTTGTGGAGCGCAAGGAGGCTGGGAAATATTAGCCGGTTCAACGGCCGATTTATTATATCAGCGAGGTGCTTATCGAGTCCAAACAGAGATACCCACATTGGCAGAAACTGGTGTATGTAGTTTTTATGGCCAGCCGGAAGCTCAAGCATTATTTTCAGGGTCATCCTATCACAGTGGTTAGTTCAGCCCCCCTGGGAGATATCATCCAAAATAGAGACGCAACTGGCCGGATTGGTAAGTGGGCTATTGAGCTTGGACCTCACGGGCAAAAATATACACCTCCCATAGCAATCAAATCCCAAGCACTTGTGGACTTCATCAATGATTGGACAGAGTCGCAAGCACCGGAGGAAAAGCCAGACAACACTTATTGGACTATTCACTTTGATGGGTCCAGGCAATTGGAGGGTTCGGGGGCTGGAGTCATATTAACTTCCCCATGAGGTGATAAGTTTTGTTATGTTCTCCGTTTATTGTTCCCTTGTACTAACAATGCAGCTAAGTATGAGGCCTTGCTGCATGGTCTTCGGATGGCTAAGGAAATGAACTTAAGCCAGGTTAAGTGCTTTGGTGACTCGGACCTGGTGGCTCAGCAGGTATCTGGCACTTGGGATTCCAAGGATCCACTTATGGCAGCATATAGACGAGAGGTGGATGCAGTGGCTGGTCACTTCAAGGGTGATCAAGTGGACCATATAGACCGGCAGAAGAATGAAGCAGCAGACACTTTAAGTTGCTTAGGCTCTCAACGTAAACCGGTGCCACCCAATACCTTCCTCGATGTACTGCATAATCCGTCAGTGAAGATTCCTACGGAGGAGGATTTGGCTATGCCCGACCCGAAGGCTCAATTGGTGGCGGCTCTTCATGTTATTCTGGATTGGACGGTCCCGTACCTGGCATACATGAACTGGGGCGAGTTGCCATATGACGAAACCTTGGCCCGACAGATAATCCGGCGATCCAAGTCAATGACCATTGTCAATGGGGAGCTACATCATTGTAGCATCACACGAGCATTTCAGCGTTGTGTCTCTCCTCAAGAAGGTTGTGAGATCTTGCATGAGATCCATGAGGGAGATTGTGGTCACCACGCCGGTTCAAAATCCTTGGTGGCTAAGGCTTTTCGTCACGGCTTCTATTGGTTGACGGCTCATGCTGATGCTGAGGATTTGGTAAAGAGGTGTGATGGTTGTCAAAGGTTTGCACGCCGTGCTCATGTTCCGGCCCAAGAATTAAAAATGATCCCAATAACTTGGCCGTTTGCAACTTGGGGGCTCGATATGGTTGGACCTTTTCAGAGGTACAAGGACAAGAAGACTCACCTGTTGGTAGCAGTTGATAAGTTTACCAAGTGGGTAGAGGCAGAGCCAGTCAGTAAGTGTGATGCAGCCACGGCGGTTCAATTCATCAAAAAGGTGGTATTCCGGTTTGGTTTTCCACACAACATTATCACTGATAATGGTACTAATCTTTCCAAGGGTGCTATGGAGGAATTTTGTCAAGGAGAGCACATCTGACTTGACATGTCATCAGTGGCTCGCCGCCAGTCGAATGGTCAGGCAGAAAGGGCCAATCAAGAAATTTTGAGAGGTATCAAGCCCCAGCTTATGGTTCCTTTAAAGCGGACACCAGGTTGTTGGGTGGAGGAGTTACCTTCCGTGTTATGGAGCATCAACACTACACCAAACAGATCTATGGGTTACACGCCTTTCTTCATGGTTTACGGAGCAGAAGCAGTTCTCCCTAGTGACATACGTCATGACTCGCCCCGTGTGGCGGCTTATGTTGATGCTGATAATGAGAAAGCACGTCAGGACTCACTGGACCTGTTAGATGAGGAGCGTGATCTTGCGGCAGCACGTTCAGCGATTTACCAACAAGATCTGCAACGTAATCACAGCCCCCGTGTTAAAACCAGGACTTTTCAAGAAGGCAATCTGGTGCTCCGGCTCATCCAGGATCAGACTGATATGCACAAGTTATCCCCACCTTGGGAAGGGCCTTTTGTGGTCAGAAAAAGTTTGCACAATGGATCATACTACCTTATCGATGTTCGAGAGCACAAAGACTCATGTAAATCGGAGGAGGAGACCAAGAGGCTGTGGAATATAGCTCATCTTCGGCCTTACTATACTTAAGCCACAGGCTCTTTTTTATGTACATAATTATGACAACGTATATATTATGATCAATATAATAAACCGGAGCCTCAGCTAAAGCAGGGTCTCTATTGTCTTTACATCCAGTATGTTTACATAAGGGCTACTGTTCATAAAAGCGGAGTTCTGCTGATTCGGTTTGTTTAGCCACACATATGAAATCACTTGGGGGCTTGGTCGTATCGGAACCTGAGCTACACCTCTTGATCGGATTAAAGCCAAAGGGAAATCACTAGGGGGCTTGGTTGTATTTACACCATAGCTACACCTCTTGATAGGCTTAAGGCCAAAAGGAAATTATGTGGGGCCAAAGAGAGTGTTGCACCAGCACAACTCAAACATAGGCACCCGCAGAGCACAGCTCACATGTTGCTTAGGGGCTCTTTGCTTCTCAAAGAACAAAGAGTCTGCACCTTTGCAATAGGCTATCAATCCAGGCTTGGAAGCCAGGTGTATTCACCTAAAACCCTGGGTTATCCTGCCTCTTTAAGTAAGCCACTCCGTCCAGGTAAACCTGGTATGACCCGTCGAATGTTTGACAAGTCAATCTCATAGACCCTGAACTTGTCAAAGTTAAAACGATGATTGGTTAAAGATTGAGGTCCATCTTAAAAGGCTTTGAAAAATAGTTTAACTCAGTGGCCTGGCAGCCCATGAAAAGCCTCGATTTAGGGTCTGGCAGCCCATGAAAAGCCTTGCATATTCTTCTTGTGTTTTTTTGCAAAGTTTTTCTTTTTTTATATTCATAAGTATTTTCTGATAAACCGGCGTTTATTACAACCCGTCGTGGCTTACAATGCTAAATTGTTTGTACACGTTCAGTTATAATCTGGCGTTCATTGCGCCGGTCTAGTTTTGACTACAAGTCACCAGTAGAATATGGATAAAACTAGTGTTTATCATGACCCGGTACGGTTTTCTCGTAAACCGGCAACCCTGGAAGGAGTCATAAATACTACAGATTGGTGTCATCATCCTTTTTCGAACAACCATGGGTCAAATAAACGAGGTAACATGTATTCTCTATTTTGTATATCTGGTTGTTTTAAAAAAACAACCTTGGCTCTACACCTAGGCCATATATTTGGGCATCATGACCCGTCCAGCGGTAAATCGCCAGGACCCTTTTTCAGTCTCTTATATGCAGGAAGAAGTTAACACATAGCCATTGCGGATTATGCATATAATAAAAACCCCAAAAGCATGGTGAGTTATCAGTATCCAGCAAAATAAGTATGCTCGATGGCATAACAGACAAAGTGTTTGAGCTAGCCTATTACAAGGCGTTTTTATGCCCACACAAGATGATTGTTTCAGCAAGAATGGTAGGCTGCAACGATTTAAACCGGCCTTCGGTTCAGGATTCATCACCGGGACGACTTGAAGATTGCGGGTCATCTTGAGTCGGTGCATCATCCTCCTCTCTACCCAGTGGCTGGAAGTCAATGGTTGTCCAATCGATTCCAGTTGAAGCTTGGAAAACGGCTTCTTCACTTATAAGGGGGGAAGGATCAATGTCAGGGGCATTAGTGTGCTTACGAATTGGCGGAACAAGATCCCCTACATCATGTATCGGCGTAGGATATCTTTTCTGATCAACATCATAAACCGAGTGATAATGAGACAGATCCGTTTCATACGCCAATTTTCTCGCTATGGGTCGCATTTCCCTTGTTAGCCTTCGGAGATCATCATTGTTAAAATCTGTACCATCTTCCTTCATGCTGGGGTAGCCTTGGCCGATATCTGCCTGTTCAAGATCTGGAATCCATGCCTTGGCCCGGATTAGCGCAGTCAGCGCGCCTGACCTTGAAGCTGATCTTTTGAGTTCATCCAACCAGGCAGGCAACATGGACATCTTCTTGATAGTTTCTTTTATCAGTGTTGGAGGAGGCCTGTTATAAGCAGCAGTGCAGATAGCCCGTTGGGATCCGGAATACAACTGCTCTATCAAGGTGTAGGCTGCCTTCAGCTTCATCCGCATGTCAGAGCCCAGATGAGTAATGCGGGTCCCTGTGACATTGCAAGCATCAGTAAACCGGTAATTTATATAGTAGAATGACTTGAAAAATATCAAATGAGGATACTTACCAAATACAGCAGAGGTCATAGCATTTATTTGCCGCTTTAAACCGGTCAGTTCTTCGACCACCGGTTTAAGGGCCGCCTCTGCGTCTTCGGCCTTTTTTTTACTAAAGGGGCCTTCTCCGTGTCCCAATCTGCACGTTCCTTCTTGAAGTTTTCCTTCAGCTTCTCCATGGCTGTTAAGGCATTGGTCGGTTCCTCTTTGGCTTTAGAAGCCTCCACTTGCTGAGATTTGATGTTCTCTTGAAGATCAGCGGTTTGGGAGTCCTTTTTGCTCAGCTCAGCCTATAAAGAACAGACATGTCATCAACAGGTTGTATATATTTGAAGTACCAAGCGTATAACAAGTTATGCACTTTGCACTTGGGGGATAATGCCTACTCGCTTCATTCTAGAAAATTATTTCAAGTCCCAAGTGTATAACAAGTTATGCACTTTGCACTTGGGGGCTAATGCATATCTGCTCAAAAGTAACAGTGGTTAAAGTCCCGGTTCACCATGGAAAGGTAAACCGGCCCTTGGGGACTACACAGGCGATAGTTACGAGGATACAATGCTAAAGTACCGGTTCATTTTTAAAGGATCAACCAACCCTTGGAGGATAAGTATGCAGAAGTATGGTATTATGAAGTCCCGTTTTTTTATTACTATGATAAATTGTCCCTTGGGAGCTACTGGAATTGGTACTTACAATTGGACTTAAGAGAGAAAAGGATTTGTACTTACTTCATAACGTTCCTTCATCAAATTCACTAAACCGGCTTCATAGTCACGGTTTGTGTACAGACGGTTCAGAAAACCAGAATGGAGCTCTTGGGCATTAAGGTGGGCATAGCTTGATAAATCGGTGCTCCACTTGCCTTTCTCCATGGTAGCATGTTCTTCTTTGGCACTATGTTTTGCCAGTACAACAGGATGGCCAGGGGAGGTGTGGCCAACGCCAGTAATGATAACCTCATCTTCCTTGTCGCCAACAGCCTTTTCTGGAGTTGATAGAATATCAGTAGCCTTAACTGGACTAGAAGGTCCATCATCAGTTCGGACTGGACTTGGCGGTTTATCAGCTTGCACAGTGGTATCAACTTCTGCTTGTTCATCAACATTATGATCTTGAGGGGGCGGTTCATCAAATGTGGCCTCAGTATTTGGACCTTCCGGTTCCGTAGTCGGCTCCGGTTCAATCACCACATGGTCGTCAGACGGGTTATGTTGGGGATATTACTACTAGAGGTAAACCGGCCTTATGTAGCCGGGTTGACTCTTTGAAGATTAGAAGCCCATGAAGATGTAAAGATGCTGGCGCTTTACGGAGGGCCCAAAGGTGGGTTACACTCTGTAAATGTAAACCGTCCTAGTCATGTAACTTGTATAGTAAGATAGAAAGAGAGAGGTCGAACCGGAAACGTTTATAATCCGGCTTCGGGACTCTGTAGCCCGGCGGGCGTCAACCTATGTATATAAAGGGACGACCCGGACGCGGTTTATAGAGAACAACAACTCAAGAGCCAGACAAAGTGGATTCGCTCCCTGGCCTTCGAAACCCTTGCAATACCAATCACAACTAGACGTAGGCTTTTACCTTCATCGAAGGGGCCAAACTAGTATAAACTCCCATGTCCCCTTGTCCAGTTTAACCCCTTTAAGCTAACCCGTTGCGATGGCTCCACGACTAAGTCCTTTCACGAGGACATCTGCCGTGACAAACCCACGACAGTTGGCGCCCACCGTGGGGCTATCGCACGATGGTTTTGAGTTCTTGAAGGGCAGCTTCGATGGACTCAAGGGATATGCTGTGGGCCGGATGACAAAGAGTCGCCACGGCAAGCTCTACATCGACAACGCAGGATGGGGTCCCGAGGCTGATTCAATCGAATACGGGTACCGGGTCCCCTTTGGTGGGATTCACGTCTTCATCGGCAAGATCGGCGAACTGGCCCCCAAGCCGGACATCTGCACCGACATCATCGAAATGGCTCGGCGTGCAAGTCCTTCACCGGTTCAGCCCGAGGCAAGGCACGTTTTCGTAGGTGTCGTCCATGGATCGGGGTACAAGGACGGACCGATGTCCGATGGAGAAACCATAGTCTACTCTGATGACGAGTCTTCTGGAGAAACCGAATCGCTTTACCAGTTGCAGGACGGCCGGATTGAGGGAGGATCCGAGGGCAACAGTATTCCGGATTCCCCCGGTCTGCCAAACCGAACCACCATCTTCATGGCCAGCACACAATGGGCGCCTCATTCATCTACCGCCACAGCAATGCTCTCCGGTTCAACGACGGCCACACCAGCGGGGGCAGGAAGCTCGGCACCACCTCCGGCCCAAGTCTTGTCTGATTTGTTTGATGCTCTGGCAACATTGATGTCCGCAGAGGTAGACACAGCAGCCAGGGATCAACACGATGCGGAGATTGTAAAAGTGAAAGATCAGATAGCCCAGGCTAAAGCGGACCTGGCAGCAGAGAATGCCAGGATGGCTACGGAGCGGGCCGAGTTGGAAGCACAGGCTTACCGGATTAGACTGGATCAGAATGCTTCAGAGGAAGTCATGAGAAGAAGGCACCGATCACGTCTCCCGTTGATTTATGAGCCGCAGAATCTTTTCAACACGCCAGGTGCAGGAGCTGGTAACCAACCCACGCTAAACCGGGTGGGGGCGCCGGGAGTAGGAGCGCCGGTTCAGCCGCGCACGACGGACCTGCCTCGCCAGAACAACATTGTGCCATCAACGCCGCCCGGGCATTATTCCAACCCGTTGGACAACATTGTGGCCGCCGCTTCACGCCTGGCATCCCTCCCAACTGACGGCGAGTCACCAGTTGCAGTGGAAGCGCGTCGGGCCAGGGATCTCCTTCAGATAGCACTAAATCAACAGCAAGCATATTCACACAGCCGTGAGAGGATCCATTCCACTCCCCGTCCAAGCCGGACTTATAGCAAACACGTGGAGGACAAACCGGCCATGTCCAGTAGTGCACGTCGCCGAAATTCGCCACGAGGGAACAACCCGGCTGGGGGAGGTGCTAATGCGCAAGATGTTGTGGACCATGGCCGCGCACGTCGAGAGGCCGAGTTGACAGCTCGACACGGAGCACGACAGCATACTCCGGTTCACCCCACCGCCTCCATGGAGCCAGGGCGATGTTCAGTTCCTTAGGGGTACCATGTTTAACTCCCGCTTTGCGTAATGTGCGACTACCCAAGGATTTCAAGGGACCTCGTAAGGTACCAAATTACACCGCTGATTTGCAGCCAGAGGCATGGGTGGAGAGCTATGAGATGGCAATGGAGATGTTAGATGTGGATGAAGCAGTGTGTGCTAAATATTTCACCATGATGTTGGAAGGAACAGCTCGCACTTGGTTGAAGAGCTTGCCGACCAACTCTATTGGATCATGGGACGAACTGAAGCCTCAGTTTATCCAGAACTTCAAGGATACGTGTAAGCAGCCAATGTCAATTGTAGATCTGGACGCTTGTGTCCAAGAGGAAGGGGAGTCCACGACCTATTGGGTCAAACAGGTCTCGGCGATTTTGCATTCATCAGATCGTATCAATGCAGACACTGCAGTGTTAACGTTAGAGGGCAATTGTTGGTTCAAACCGTTGAAACAGAAGTTGGGAAGGCTCAAACATCACTGCAACGACATGTCAACACTCATGGCCGCTTTGGTTAAATATGTCGATTCAGATAATACCGAGGATCCAGATTCAGAGGAGGACAAACTGGAGAAGGGTAAGGAAAACGGCAATGCCAAAGGCCAACAACATAATCCGGCAGGCCATGGAAATGCTGGTAAGCGCAAGGCTGACAGTGGTTTGGACTTTGTCGCAAATACCAACACGCAGGAGAACGGCCAGCGCCGTAAAGGCAAGCAGCCCCAGAGGGGTGGAGGTCCAGGCAACAGTTTGGAGCGTTTGTTAAATCAGCCCTGTCCAAAGCACGGATCGAAGGATAAACCGGCATCACATCTCTGGAAAGATTGTTATATCATGCGGGATTTCAAGAATTCCAATATGTTCCAATATGATAGCAGCCCGCCTGGCGGTTCAGGAGGAGGTTTCCACGGGCCGGGTTACGGAAGTGGTGGTTCTGGTTCAGGGTTTCCAGGCAATCAAACCGGACACGTCAATCAAGGACACCAAGGCAACCAGGGAGGTTACAACCATCAGGAGAGTCAGCAACAGCAGCAGCAGTCGGGTTATCAGAGCAATCCCACATAGCTGAACAGCGGGCAATATCATGTCTTCACTACTAGTTGGTACAAACGTGATCAGAAGCTTCACAAAAGGGCAGTCAACTCTGTTGAGCCAGCAGTACCTCAGTATTTACGCTGGTCGGAGCAACCTATTTTGTGGAGTAGAGAGGATCACCCCCCCGGATTGATAATCCAGGTCATTTGGCCTTGGTGGTAGCCCCTCAAGTTGGGGGATACAAGTTCACTAAGGTGCTCATGGATGGGGGAAGTAGTATCAATATTTTGTATTATGATACATTCCGCCGTATGGGGTTGACAGGTAAGGATCTTAAACCGTCGAATACGGTATTTCATGGTGTGGTGCCTGGTAAGTCTGCATATCCTGTTGGTAAGATAGCTCTGGAGGTAGCTTTTGGAGATGACTACGATTCAAGGTCAGAAACATTAACATTTGAGGTAGTGAAGATCAAAAGTCCGTACCACGCCTTGTTTGGGCGGCCGGTTTATGCTAAGTTTATGGCAAGGCCATGTTATGTTTACCTACAGCTTAAAATGCCAGGTCATAAGGGGACTATCACAGTACATGGAAGTAGAAAGATTGCTTTAGAGTGTGAAGAAGGCGATACGGCTTATGCTGAGTCGGTTTGTGCCACGGAGGAGTTAAAATTCTATAAGGAGCAAGTTGATCCGGCAGACATGACCTCCTTAAAAAAGCCAACTACGGAACATGATCCAACATTGAAGTTCAAATCAGCTACAAACACTGAAATGGTTGACTTTGTCCCTGGCGATTCATCCAAACAGTTCAGCATCAGCGCTAACCTGGATCCCAAATAGGAAAGCGCGCTCATCGAGTTCATCCGTGAGAATCGGGACATCTTTGCATGGAAACCTTCTGACATGCCAGGTGTACCGTGAGAACTCGCTGAGCACACACTCAACATTGATCCTAAATTCAAACCGGTCCAACAGTTCCTCCGCCGTTTCAATGAGGAAAGATGCAAGGCTATAGGTGAAGAGGTAGCCCGTTTGTTGGATGTTGGGTTTATTGTGGAAGTTTTTATCCAGAGTGGTTAGCCAATCCGGTGCTGGTTCTTAAGAAAAACGGCACTTGGCGCATGTGTGTGGACTACACAGATTTAAACAAGGCTTGCCCTGCAGACCCCTTTGCTCTCCCTCGCATTGATCAGATAATTGATGCTACGGCGGGTTGTGACCGTTTGTGTTTTTTGGATGCTTACTCTGGTTATCATCAGATCAAAATGGCAGCTAAGGACCAGGAGAAGACAGCCTTTATAACTCCCTTTGGAGCCTTCTGCTATGTTTCCATGCCCTTTGGACTCAAGAGTGCCCAGGCAACTTACCAGCGATGTGTTCAGAATTGCCTTCATAAGAAAATTGGGCGCAATGTTCATGCGTATGTGGATGATATTGTGGTCAAATCCAGAAAGGAGGGGACATTGATAGATGATCTACGGGAATCCTTTGACAATCTCCGGGTTTACAAGATGATGCTCAATCCGGAGAAGTGTGTTCTCGGTGTCCCGGCAGGTAGACTCTTAGGCTTTCTGGTTTCAAACAGAGGCATTGAGGCTAATCCGGAAAAGATTGCAGCAATTACATCCTTGGCTAAACCGGCGTGTATTAACGATGTGCAACGTCTGGCTGACCGGATTACAGCCTTGAGCCAGTTTATCAGCCGCCTTGGAGAGAAGGCCATCCCCTTATATCAGATGCTCAAGAAAATAGATAACTTTGTCTGGAGTGAAGCAGCTGATAAGGCGTTTGAAGATCTGAAGAGGCAGCTAGTGGAACCGCCCGTGTTGGTAGCACCGATCGATAAAGAGCCATTATTATTATATGTGGCTGCTAATGCCGGGCTGGCAGCGTAGCCATTGTGGTAGAGCACAAGGAGCCTGGCAAAGAGTATCCGGTTCAACGGCTGGTTTATTATATCAGTGAGGTGCTCATTGAGTCAAAGCAGAGGTATCCACTCTGGCAGAAACTGGTGTATGGGGTGTTTATGGCAAGCCGGAAGCTCAAACACTATTTTAAGGGCCATCCTATCACAGTGGTCAGTTCAGCCCCTCTGGGTGACATCATTCAAAACAGAGAGGCAACTGGCCGGATTGCCAAGTGGGCCATTGAGCTTGGACCTCACGGGCTCAAATATATACCCCGCACAGTGATCAAGTCCCAGGCACTTGTAGATTTCATCAACGATTGGACAGAGTTACAGGCACCTGAGGAGAAACCAGATAATACGTATTGGACTATTCATTTTGATGGATCCAGATAGTTAGAGGGTTCAGGGGCTGGAGTCGTATTAACTTCCCCACGAGGTGACAAGTTTTGTTATGTCCTCCGTTTAATGTTCCCTTGTACTAACAATGCAGCTGAATAT
The DNA here is from genome assembly GCF_018294505.1 of Triticum aestivum. NCBI lineage: Eukaryota > Viridiplantae > Streptophyta > Magnoliopsida > Poales > Poaceae > Triticum > Triticum aestivum. The sequence goes on from NC_057800.1 coordinate 231,261,745, forward strand.
GAGGCTTTACTCCACGGTCTTCAGATGGCTAAAGAGATGAATTTGAGCCGGGTCAAGTGCTTCGGCGATTCAGATCTAGTGGCTCAGCAAGTGTCTAGCACTTGGGATTCTAAGGACCCACTCATGGCTGCATATCGGCGAGAGGTGGACGCAGTGGCTGGTCACTCTAAAGGTTATCAGGTGGACCATATAGACCGGCAGAAGAATGAAGCAGCAGACGCTTTAAGTCGTCTTGGTTCCCAACGTAAACTGGTTCCGCCCAATGTCTTTCTTGATGTATTGCACAATCTGTCAGTCACAATACCAATCGAAGAAGATTTGGCTATTCCTGATCCGGAGGTTCAGTTGGTGGCAGCTCTGCATGCCATACCAGATTGGACGATCCCATATCTGGATTACATGAACCGGGGCGAGTTACCAGCTGAGGAAACGTTGGCTCGACAGATAATCCAATGGTCCAAGTCCATGACCATACTCAATGGGGAGTTACATCGTTACAATGTTTCAGGAGCAATTCAGCGATGCGTTTCTCCTCAAGAAGGTTGTGAGATTTTGCGAGAAATTCATGAAGGGGATTGCGGTCACCACACCGGTTCAAAGTCGTTGGTTGCCAAAGCTTTTCGCCACGGTTTTTACTGGTTGACGGCGCATGCTGATGCAGAGGATTTAGTCAAAAGATGTGATGGATGTCAAAAATTTGCCCGCCGTGTGCACGTTCCGGCTCAAGAGTTGCGGACGATTCCAATTACGTGGCCGTTTGCAACTTGGGGGCTGGATATGGTTGGACCCTTCAAGCGCTCCAAGGACAAGAAGACCCATCTATTAGTAGCAGTTGATAAATTCACTAAATGGGTAGAGGCAGAGCCAGTCAGCAAGTTGATGCAGCCACGGCGGTTCAATTCATCAAAAAGGTGATATTCTGGTTTGGCTTTCCACATAGCATTATAACAGACAATGGTACTAACTTATCAAAAGGGGAGATGGAAGAATTCTGTCAACGTGAGCACATCCGGCTTGATCTAGCATCAGTGGCTCACCCCCAATCTAATGGTCATGCAGAAAGGGCAAATCAAGAAATTCTACGGGGTATCAAACCAAGGCTTATGCTTCCCTTAAAGCGGACGCCGGGTTGTTGGGTCGAGGAGCTACCTTCTGTGTTATGGAGCATCAACACCACACCCAATAGTTTTACGGGTTACACGCCTTTCTTCATGGTTTATGGAGCGGAGGCGGTTCTTCCTAGTGACATCCGTCACGATTCGCCCCGTGTGGCAGCTTATGTTGAAGCTGATAATGGGAAGGCACGTCAGGATTCTCTGGACCTGTTGGATGAAGAGCGGGATCTTGCAGCACCACGTTTGGCGATTTATCAACAAGATCTTCGATGTTATCACAACCGTCGGGTTGAAACTAGAACCTTTCAAGAAGGTGATTTGGTGCTCTGGCTCATCCAGGATCAGACTGATATGCACAAGTTATCCCCCCCTTGGGAAGGACCCTTTGTGGTCAGCAAAAATCTGCACAGCGGATCCTACTACCTCATTGATGTTCAAGAGCATGAAGACTCACGTCAATCGGAGGAGGAGACAAAGCGGCCATGGAACGTAGCTCTCCTTTGGCCTTACTATACTTGAAGCCATAGGCTCTTCACCTGTACATATTTATGATAGTGTATATACCATATAATAAACCGGAGCCTCCATTATAAGCGGGGTATCTGTTCTTTCTTATATCATATGTGTGCTTTACAAGTTAACGGTCAAAGCGGAGTCTTTGTTAAACCGGCTTTAGCAGCTGCATAAAGATAAAGAAAATCACTAGGGGGCTTGGTCATGTTTGAACCACAGCTACACCTCTTGATAGGCATTTCAGCCACACAAGGAAAAATTTGTGGAGCCAAAGAGGGTATTGTACACAGTACAGACTCAAACATAGGCACACGCTGAGCATCGCTCACAAAGTTACTTGGGGGCTCTTTTTTGCAAAGCAACAAAGAGTTTGAAAGGACCCTCGTAATTGGCTATCAAGCCACGGCTTGGAAGCCTGGTGTATTCACCTAAAACCACGGGTTAACCTGCCTTCATCAAGTAAGCCACTCCTATCCAGGTAATCCTGGCATGACCCATCGAACGTTTGACAAGTCAATCTTTTATAGACCCTAAACTTGTCACAGTTAAAACGATGATTGGTTAATTGGAGGCCCATCTTAAAAGGCTTTGTTAAATGGTTTAACTCAGAGGCCTGGCATCCCATGAAAAGCCTCGGTTTGGAGCCTGGCAGCTTGTAAAAAGCCTCGCATATTTTCCTATTTTAATTTTGTTTGTTGACAATCATAAGTATTTTTTTTGATAAACCGGCGTCCTTGACCCAGCTTGCTTTCCAACCACCAGTTGTTGGCACATGATCAATTATAAACCGGTGGTCATTAACTCGGTCTAGTTTGACTAAATCACCAGTGTTATAAAGAAAATCCGGTAGTTATACCGGTCCGGTTTAATAGATAGACCGGCATTATGAAGATGAAATTACCAAACGTATCGGGTTGGTGTTAAACACCTTTGCTGTATACACGTTTGGTCAATCAATGAGGTATGTTCTGTACATTATTTTTTGTACAAACAGTTGATGATTTAGCTAAAGTACTATATACTTCTTAGATATCATGACGTGTTTAGCGGTAAACCGCTAGACACTTTTAAGTTTTTTGGACCCAGGAAGGCAAGTCATCATAGGCTATGCATAAAATATACCCTGAAGGGCGGCACAGATTGTCACAAAATGTTATGAAACATGCTCGATGGCATGGCAAATAAACAAAGTTTCATCTATCCTATTACATGAAGCTTCAAAGCGGTTCAAACAGTGCCATTGTTTTTCATAGTAGCCATATAAACTGGCGACCGGATCAGGACTCTTCATCACGACAGTTTGACGGTTGCAGATCAGTTGGTGTTGGAACTTCTTCATCCCTCCCCCGCCGCTGGAAATCAGACGTTGACCAGTCGATTCCGGTTAAAGCTTGGAACACTGCCTCCCCATGGATAAGATCAGAAGGGTTAATATCAGGGGCATAAGTGTGCTTATGAATCGGAGGCACAAGTTCTTCAACTTCATGGATATCGGCCGGCTGTCTTTTCCCTTTTGCATCATAAAACGGTTGAAAATGGGACAAATCGGTGTCCTCAGCCAATTTGCTGGCCGCTGGCCGCATCTGTTTGGTCAGCCACCGAAGATCATCATTGTCAAAGTTTGAACCGTCTTCTTTAACGCCTGGATATCCTTTAATCATATCCTCCGCTTCAAGGTATGGAATCCAGGCCTTGGCTCGAATAAGGGCGGTTAATGCTCCTGCTCTTGCAGCGGCTCTTTTCAACTCGACAATACGCGCCGGTAACATGCCCAGCTTCTCAAGGGTCTCCTTAATCAATGTTGGCGCAGTTTTGTTATAAGCTGCTGTACTAATGGCTCGCTGAGATCCAGAGTATAGCTGCTCAACCAATGTATATGCCGCTTTGAGCTTCATCCGCATATCTGCACCAAGATGAGTGATCCGAGTTCCTGCCAAAGATTTTATCAACATTTTGGTCAGTTTTAAGATTCATTGACTGGTGCAACATACATAAGTAGACACTAGACACTTACCAAAGATAGCAGAGGTCATAGCATTGATTTGGCGCTTCAAACCGGCTAGTTCTTCAACCACCGGTTTCAGAGCTTCCTCGGCATCTACAACTCTTTTGGTCAAACCGGCTTTTTTGGTTTCCCATTCAGCATGATCTCGGTTGAAGGATTCTTTCAATTTTTCCATTCCAGCCAGGGCCTGCGTGAGCTCCTCTTTGGCTTTTGCAGCTTCGCCTTGTTGGGACTTCACATTTTCTTGCAAGTTAGAGTTTTGGGCATCTTTGCTTCTCAGTTCAGCCTGCAACATTGAAGGTATATTCAACAAAACAACATATTTATGCACAAAGTATAAAGCATATAACAAGTTATCCACTTCATACTTGGGGGCTAATGCCTATTTGCTCTCAAATACTACCCTCTATACAAGTCTCCAAAACAATGCAAGCATTATCCTTGACACTTGGGGGCTAATGTATGTTTGTTCTAAACCGGCGGTGTGGATTAAAAGCCGGATTAACTTGCCAAGTTAAACCGTCCTTTGGGGGTTATGCTGCAGAATGTTATCTAATTCTTTTTCAAATATGAGTCTTATCTATGATTGAGGACACGCCTTTGCAAGGATCAATGATGGGATGCTTGAAGTGTTACAAAGACCCGGTTTATGATTAACAATCATAAAACGACTCTTGGAGGCTACTTGGAATAGTATTTCAGCTATAAATCAATGTACAAGGGAGAAGCATTTACCTCATATTGTTCTTTCATCAAATTCACCAAACCGGCTTCATAATCCCGGTTTGAGTGCAGACGATTCAAGAAGCCAGAATGAAGCTCATCAGCGTTAAGATGAGCATAGTTTGATAAGTCGCTGCTCCATTTACCTTTATCCCTGGCAATTTTCTCTTCTTTGGCACTATGTTGAGCCAAAATGATGGGATGACCAGGAGAGTTGTGGCCTGTTCCAGTAATAATAACGTCATCACCTTGGCCTTCAGGATTTTTGGTGGATGATGATGGAATTTCAGTGTCTTTCATTGGATTAGCCCGGTTTGGTTCTGCCGGATCAGTATCAGGGGCGGCAGGCTCAGCATCTGTTGGTTCGTTAATATGTTGGCTATCAAGGCGCGGATCATCAAAAGTTGTTTCAGGATGGAGGCCTTCCGGTTCACCAGTCTGCTCCGGTTCACCTCTTGGTTCTTCTTCTTCAGCAACAGGGTCTTATGGAGGATTGGTGACCTGAGTTTTCTTGCTAGGTCTCGCTTTGGCCCTGCAAACAGAATAAAAAAGGATTAACATCCTGTTCAAAAGATGTAAGGCGCATTGAAAGGAAAGGTTTTTTCATAACTTACCCGGCCACAGTTTTCAAAGGGGGGAGTTGAGTTGCTGTCGATTCACCAGAAGAGGAAGGAGGTGTCACCTGATAATTTGAATCGGGCGGATTAAGAGGCTGTCTAAAATAACCTGCCTTGGGTAAGAATGGTCAGAAGTAGGAGAGACCTCAGTCCGGCGCTTCCGAACCAGAGTATCAGGTAAACCGGTAGAGGTGACCTGTTGGCCACTATGCCGGGTTGTCCGGCGAGCTTCATGCTATTGAGTCTTCAAAATAAATGTTGGATTCAAGTGAGCAAGAGGATGAGAAAAGCTTGCTTTCCGGATTGCTTGGCGAGTTTTTTGTGTTGGCATAGAGTCTGAACCGGAGGAATGGGTAATTACCTCTACGTCATCAGCCTGACTAGCTTCTGCCTCCTCCTGAGGAAGATCATTGTTAACAAGATGCATAAAAAGAGAGCCAAGTGAGTCAAGTTCTACCTCAACTTCTGGGTCATCAGTATCATCATCAAGTTCCATATTAATCCAGTCAACCGTTTTCCGCTTTGACGTCCGCTTTACGGCTTTGGTCTTCGGGCGGGTTGGTTTGACCACTTTGTCTCTAGTTGGCTTTGCCGCTTTCTCTATGGATTTCCGTTTCCAGAAAGGGTCATCACCCTATATATATACAAAGAAGAAGGGTTACAGCTTATATAAGTTAAAGATATTAGAGATGAAGAGGAAGTGTAATGCTTACAGCAGGCGGTTTGTTCTTGGTATAGAAAGGACTCAGACCGGATTGACTACAGACCAGTTCTGATTCATTCAAAATTTTCTTTACACCTTCGATAACTTCTTCCTCAGATAATTGGATATTGCAGTGGCATTGAGGATCGTCAACTTCGCCGGTATATTCACACATTAAACCGGGACACTGGCTTAGCGGCAAGATACTCCAGGATATCCAACAGCGCACAAAATCCACGCCCGTTAAACCGTTTGCCATAAAGGCCCGGAGCTTGGCAATTTGAGGAGCGTATTTTGCCCTTTCTAAAGAGCTCAAGCGTTGTGGCATTGGGTGAGTATTGGATAATCTATGATCACGGAAGCCGGGGAGGGGATTTTCATCCTCAGGCGAAGTGTCTCTGCAATAGAACCATGTTTGGTTCCATTCCTTTGGGTGGCTATGGTGTTTGGCATGAGGAAATTCCACTTCTTTCCGCTTTTGAATTGAGACACCACCAAGATCTGTGTTCGGGCCATTCACAAACTCTGTGCACCGGTTTAAGTGAAAGAAATCCCGGAACAATTCTGCAGTTGGTTCTTCTTGTAAATAGGCTTCACAGAAGACTTGGAAATTACATAAGTTGGAGACTGAGTTGGGACCAATATCTTGTGGATGCAGTTGGAAGCTGGCAAGTACATCTTGATAGAATTTTGACCCTGGCGGTTTGAAACCACGACCTATATGGTCAACAAATATTACCACCTCGCCTTGTCTTGGGGTTGGAGGATTCTCTGTTCCTGGAACTCGCCATTTGATCTCAGTTTTCTTAGGCAGAGAGCCGATGCTAACCATCTCATTCAATTGATCCTTAGTAACCCGAGAACGATCCCAGTTGCAGGCAGTGAATTGTTTGGCCATTGCAAAGTGAACAAACTGAAAATGAAAGGTCGGTTTATAAATTATGCATGATTATACACAAGAGACAAGGGAGTAAGAAACATGCTGATATGATAAATGGTACAACCCGGAGACTAGTATAATGAGAGAGAAAGGTAATGCTAGCACATGGTTGATCAGACACTGTTAAACCGGAGCACAATTGTGAAGGTAACATGCTCTTCCGGTTTATTAGAGGGCTAATGGCATAGACTATTTATACAATGCTAAACCGCTTATATTCGTGCGAGGAGAAACGGATCTCACAGGAGCATAGAAACAAATCTCATAGTGATGTATAAAACTTTTGGATCTGAAGCTAAGACAGAAAAGCAAAAATAATTGGATCTTGAAGGGGTGCAGAACTGAAGCAATTTTTGACAGACTGGATCAGTTCGTTGCGCATAAGGATTTGTGATGACCATGGTAGGTAAGCTACGGCAAGAGATGCATCAAGCATGAAGTGTCCATCTATTAAAAGGAAGAACAGGGAAGAATAGCACTGATGAACTTCGGAAGAACTGTGAAGAATTTCGAAACCCTAGAACAGATCTATGGTGAAAGAAGCAGAGAACTTACCGGAGCTGGTGAGGAAGCGGAAGGGCGCCACAGTATTCTGGTGCATTCAGGGTGATGCAGCGGCCAAGGTCGGAGCAGAGGCGACGGTCGACAGTGGCGGCGGAGCTCTAGAGGCTGAGCGGCGCGAGGAAGACGACGCGAAGAGGCACGGGGGGAAACGGTGAAAATGACCCCTCGGTCCTATTTATAAGGCGAAGTGATAAAATGGCAAGTACGGGAATCGAGGAGCCCAAAAAATGGATAAGTTAATAAAGGTGTCGCCTCGATGACTGGATATATATTAAATGAAGGAAATCTCTGACATCAACGGATGGATGACGTCACGACGGTTTATCGTAATTTTGAAGTATGACGTCACGGTGGTTTACAAGATCAAAAATGAAGATAAGAGAGAAGATTTTTTCTAAAGTGTGGAAGATTGACATGAACAAGTTCAAACCAATATGGGGCCTAATGTTGGGGATATTACTACTAGAGGTAAACCGGCCTTATGTAGCCGGGTTGACTCTTTGAAGATTAGAAGCCCATGAAGATGTAAAGATGCTGGCGCTTTACGGAGGGCCCAAAGGCGGGTTATAGTCTGTAAATATAAACCGTCCTAGTCATGTAACTTGTATAGTAAGATAGAAAGAGAGAGGCCGAATCGGAAACGTTTATAATACGGCTTCAGGACTCTGTAGCCTGGCGGGCGTCAACCTATGTATATAAAGGGACGACCCGGCCGCGGTTTAGAGAGAACAACAACTCGAGAGCCAGACAAAGCGGATTCGCTCCCTGGCCTTCGAAACCCTAGCAATACCAATCACAACTAGACGTTGTCTTTTACCTTCATCAAAGGGGCCGAACTAGTATAAACTCCCGTGTCTCCTTGTCCGGTTTAACCCCTTTAAGCTAACCCGTTGCGATGGCTCCACGACTAAGTCCATTCACTAGGACATCTGCCGTGACAAACCCACGACAGGTTATTCACCTGAGCCTTCTTACTGGGTCTAGCCTTGGCTCTAAAAAGAACATATGCAAAGGTTAGCATAGCATACAAAGTGTAAAGCATCAAAAGATTGAGTTGAAATACTTACCCAGCAACGGTCTTAAGAGGAGGGATTTGTGTGGCCGTCGATTCACCAGATGATGAAGGAGGTGTTACCTGATAATTCAAATCGGACGGATTAAGAGGTTGTCGGAAATAGCCTGCCTTGGGATAAGAAGTGTCAGAAGTGGGTGAGACCTCACGTCGGCGTTTTCGAACCGGGGTGTTCGGTAAACCGGTCGATGTGACCGTTTGGCCACTGTGCCGGGTTGTGCGGCGAGCCTCGTGCTGCTGCTTCTTCAAAAGAAATTTTGGATCCAAGTGAGCAAGAGTGTGAGAAAATCTTACTTTCCGGACTGCTTGACGGATTTTTTATGTTGGCACAGGGTCTGAACCAGAGGAAAGGATAATTACTTCTACATCGTCAGCTTGGCTGCCCTCAGCGTCCTCCTTTAAATATCATTGTCAATGAGGTGCATGAAAAGTGAACCAAGAGAATCAAGTTCTACCTCTGCTTCCGGTTCATCAGGGTCGTCATCAAGTTCTAAACCGATTGGTTCAGTTGCCTTCCTCTTGGAAGATTTCTTAACAGCCTTCATTTTTTGATGACGAGCCTTAACTGTTTTCTCCTGAGTTTTCTTTTTCCAGAACGGGTCATCACCCTGTTTAAAAGATGGGCAGAGGGTATTAAAAGTTGCACAGTTCAAAAATATCAGGTGTAAAGCGGAAGCAAAACAATTCTTACAGCGGGCAGTTTGTTCTGTGTGTAAAAGGGACTTAACCCGGTCTTGCTACACACAGCTTCCGGTTCATTCAGCATTTTCTTGATAGACTCAGTAACTTCATCATCTATTAGCTGAATCTCAATATGACGTTGGGAGTCTTTTACGTCTCCAGTGTACTCACACATTAAACCGGAGCGGCGACTTCACAGCAAGATACTCTAGGTTATCCGGCAATGAACGAAGTCCACACCTGTTAAACCGTTGGCCATGAAAGTTCTAAGCTTGGTGTTTGTGGTGCATACGAGACCCGTTCCTTGGCACTTAGTCGTTGCGGAAGCGGATGAGTATTGGCAAGTCGGTGATCACAGTAACCTGGTAGATGGTTCTCATCTTCAAGAGAGGTGTCCTTGCAATAGAACCAAGTTTGATTCCACTCCTTTGGGTGACTGTGAAGTTTGGCGTGAGGAAAGCTAACATCCTTCCTTTTCTGAATGGAGATGCCACCGAGTTCATTATTTGGCCCATCTACGAATTTAGTGCGACGGTTTAAGTGGAAGAAATCCCAGAACAGCCCGACAGTCGGTTCTTCTTGTAGATAGGCTTCACAAAACACCTGAAAGTTGCAGATATTGGATACATAGTTTGTCCAATATCTTGAGGGTGGATCTGAAAGCTGGCAAGTACAACCCGGAAAAACTTGGATCCAGGCGGTTTAAAACCACGACCCATATGATCAACAAACACTACTACTTCACCATCTCTCGGGGTAGGAGGATTTTCCGGACCAGGAACTCGCCACCGGATTTCATTCTTCTTCGGTAAGGTACCAATTTTGATACATCCGTTTAGTTGCTCCTCAGTAACCCGGGAAGGGGCCCAGTTACAGGAATATAATTGTTTGGCCATTGCAAGTGAAGAGCTAGAAAGGAATAATGCCAGTTTATGATTCATTAATGACAATGCATAAAGTACAACAAGTTGAGGAAAAAGGAATTCAAGCATGTAAAATTGATAAACCGGAGGAAGTTATAAACTGCCTACGACAGAGTGTTTATAAGTGGTAAAGCGATGAACGGTTTACAAGGGCACTAATGGCATATGACAGATTATTTTCTACAGAGATAAACCGCCTGTGCAGGTAAAGAAGGTACAGATCTGAAGCAAAAATGGCTAAGTGAAGAAAAATAGGTTTCACAAAATCACGTTCGTGTTTTGGATCTACTACAAGCCAGGAAAAGAAAAAGATTTAGACCTATAAAAGGTTGGTCCTGGAGCAGTTCATTAAGGAACAGATCAAAGTTTCTATGTGTATAAAAACTTTCTTTGATAACCAAGAAAGGGAGCACTAGAGCTATCGCACAGAGCGTATCAAGCCTAAGGTCTACTGTCTAGGGACTGACGAAGAACAAGAGAGGAACGCCATGAACCTATAGGAACCCTAAAATGGATCTACAGAGGAAGGAGGGAAGGACTTACTACGACTGCAGAAGCAGCGGAGGTGCGCTGCGGTTCTCTGGTGCGAACAGGTTGATGCAGCGGCCGGCGGTGAGGCAGAGGCGAGGCTTGACGATGGCGGCGGCGCTCGGGTGTAGAGACGTTGCGAGGAAGAAGAAGGGATGAAGAGGCAATGGAAGAAAAAGGAAGGGGTCCTCCGCCTTATTTATAAGGACAATGAGATAAGCGGCAGGCGCGGGAATCGAGGAGCCCAAAAATGGATAGATAACGAGATTGTTGCCTCGATTGTTGGATGCTCATTAATAAAAGGGGTATCTTTGGCTTTAAATGAACAGGTGATGTCAGGCGGTTTACTACAAATCCGGAGGATGACGTCAGGGCGGTTTACAAGATCTATGCGAAGGTGCAAGGGGAGGAATTTTTCTAAGTGTTGAAGATTGACATGAACAAGTTCAAATCAATCTGGGGCCTAATGTTGGGGATATTATTACTGGACATAAACCGGCTAGGAGTGGCCGGGTTAACTCTATGAGGATTAGAAGCCCAGGAAGACAAAGGATGGTGGCACTTTATGAAGGCCTAAGTCCCAAAGGCGGGTTAAGGCCTGTAGACATAAACCGACATTATCCTGTAACTTGTATTGGAAGATAGGAGGAATATAGACCGAGTTGGACACGTTGATGATCCGGCCTTGGGACTCTGTAAACTGACGGGCGTCGACCTATGTATATAAAGGGGTGACCCAGCGGCGGATTAGGGAGAACACACAACAACCCAAGAGCCAGGCAAAGCGGATTTGCTCCCAGGTCATCAAAACCCTAGCAATTCCATCACAACTTGAGTAGGCTTTTACCTTCATCGTAAGGGGCCGAACCAGTATAAAACTCTCGCGTCCCTTGTCCGCTTTAACCCCTTTAAGCTAACTAGTAGCGATGGATCCACGACTAAGTCCTTTCACAAGGACATCTGCCGTGACCAAACCACGACAGAAAGTAAACTAGCTAAAAGCTACAACTATTCTTTTTGGTTTTTCTTAAGATTTTTCAAACACACAAGAAGAAGGTTTAGAAAATAAAATAAACTAGCATGGATGGTACAATGAAAAAGCATGAGCACCGACAACTGGAATGAGTGTGTGAACATGAATGTAATGTCGGTGAGAAATATGTACTCCCCCAAGCTTAGGCTTTTGGCCTAAGTTGGTCAATGCCCACGGGTCGAAGCTACTCTCTCCGCTGTACTGAGGAGGGTCCTCAGGGTGCAACTGGTTGGCGATCTCCTCCGGATCCCACTGATAAACTGATTGTCGATATGGGTCAAGTGGTGGCTCAGGCTCGGGCTCTAGGACTTGTGTCAGCGTCCAGTATGCATAAATGTCCTTGGGTAAGATGAGGTATGTGCCTGAAAGTATGTTAAACAAAGAGGGTGCAAGCAAGGTAATATCTCACAGTGAGTTTTATTAAATATCAAATTATACTTAAGCATCTTCTTCTTATTTTTAACAATAAAATCATGTGCTACCATACTCTTATAATCTAGAAAAATAGGGGGCGGCAACTTTTCCTCTTTCTCATAGTGCCTAATAGGTATCTCAAAGTGTTCAGCAAGGCGTGAAGCAAAGATGCCTCCGAAGATGGGGCCCTTTGTATGGTTCAGGCATGATCATTTAGCAACAATAGCCCCTAAGCTGAAAGTTGTATCATGAAACAAAGCATGTCGCAAAATGAAAATATCAGGAGCACTAAGATTTCCACTGTTCCCGCGAGCAATTAAGCATCTACTAGAAAATATCGCAAAGTAACATAGAACAGGAAAATGTATACTAGTAATTCTTGCATCGGAAACTTTCCTAGTTTCTCCTACAGCAATTCTATCAATAAACCCATCCACATCACTACGATGTGGTTCCTCGATGCTGCCCTCAAAGGGTATCTTGCAGACTAGACCAAAATCATGGGGTGACATCTCCTTAACCTCATCATATAAGTGAAACTACACTGAAGGTGGTGACTTCTTAGCATGGAAATAAAAAATTTGCATGAAAATATTAGTGAGTAGGCGATACTGTTTGCGCTGGTCGTGGAGGAAGTTGGTGAGGCCTGCATTCTCAGCCAAGTAATAAAAGTCATCATGAATTCCAACGGCTCTTAAGAACGCATCACAAGGCCATTCGCACGCCCGAACCTTCGCAGTGCGAGGAAGATTGTATTTTAGCTTTTTATTCTCCTCATTCTGCTTATCCTTCGAGCTTCGGCTCTAAGAGCCCCTCAATAATCTCTTCAACATTTTCTTTTTCTGAAAAGTTTCTGAAATTTTTAGTGACTCAAAATAAAAGTGAACCAAACTCAGGCCATATCATGCATTAAAACTACTTTGGACCATATAAATTTGACATGCAAGCTCAAGAACAGGTTCACCTTAGCAGCAAAAATTTGCAACAAATAAAGCACTAGAATAAAAATTAATTGGACCATGGGAGGAGTCACATGCCGAAGAACAATCTCCCCAAACAGTTTTGTGAATGGAGCTTTGAGCAAGGAGATCGAAAATGGCAGCCAGATGAGCTAGAACACGGGTTTGAGCTATGGGAGGATTTTTTCTGGAGGAAGACAAAGTGAGTTGGTGCTGGAATAAGTGGAGGGGATCCATGTGGGGTCCACGAGGCAGGGGCACGCCCAGGGGGGTGGGTGCGCCCTGCACCCTCGTGGCCAAATGGTGGGCCCCCCTGGTGTGTTCTGAGTGCCAAAAATTCTTAAATATTCTACCAAAAATCATATATCATTTTCAGGACATTTGGAGAACTTTTATTTCTGGGTATTTTTATTGCAAGGATAATTCAGAAAACAGATAGAAAATACTATTTTTTGCTTTATTTAATCTAAATAACAGAAAGTAAAAGGAGGGTACAGAGAGTTGTGCTTTCTAACTTCATCCATCTCATACTCATCAAAAGGAATCCACTAATAAGGTTGATCAAGTCTTGTTAACAAACTCTTTCCAAATAACATGAAACTGGAGAATTTTCAAATAACACTAGGTTACCACAACGGGGATGTGCATGTCCCCAACAATAAGAATATCATATTTCTTCTTGATAGTAGGAACATGGAATTCAAAACCTCCAATAGTAATCGTTGAAATTTTTCCAATAGAATTGGTAATGTGGACTTTGAGGTTGTTTCCTTGGAAAGTGTACCGTATTCTCATTACCATTAACATGAAAAGTGGCATTGCCTTCATTGCAATCAATAACAGCCCCTGTAGTATTCAAAAAGGGTCTACCAAGGATAATAGAGATACTATAGTCCTCAGGAATACCAAGAATAAGAAAGTCCGTTAAAATAGTGACGTTTGCAACCACAACAGGCACATCCTCATAGATACCGACAGGTATAGCAGTTGATTTATCGACCATTTGCAAAGATGTTTCAGTAGGTATCAACTTATTCAAATCAAGTCTACGATATAAAGAGAGAGTCATAACACTAACACCGACTCCAAGAACACATAAAGCAGTTTTAACATAGTTTCTTTTAATGGGGCATGGTATAGTTGGTATCCCTGGATCTCCTAGTTTCTTAGGTATTCCACCCTTAAAAGTATAATTGGCAAGCATGGTGGAAATTTTAGCTTCCGGTATCTTTCTTTTATTTGTAACAATATCTTTCATATACTTAGCATAAGGATTCATTTTAAGCATATCAGTCAAATGCATACGCAAAAAGATAGGTCTAATCATTTCAGCAAAGCGCTCAAAATCCTCACCATCCTTTTTCTTGGATGGTTTAGGAGGAAAAGGCATGGGTTTCTGAACCCATGGTTCTCTTTCTTTACCGTGCTTCTTAGCAATGAAGTCTCTCTTATCATAATGTTGATTCTTTGATTGTGGGTTATCAAGATCAACAGCACGTTCATCTCTACATCATTGTTATTACTAGGTTGAGCATCAACATGAACATCATCATTAACATTATCACTAGGCTCATCTTCATTACCAGATTGTGTTTCAGCATCAGAACTAGAAATATCATTGGGATTCTCAGGTGTGTCAACAACAGGTTCACTAGAAGCATGCAAAGTCCTATCATTTTTCTTGTTCTTCTTCTTAGAAGGACTAGGTGCATCAACATTAGTTCTCTAGGAATCTTACTCAACTCTCTTAGGGTGGCCCTCAGGATACAAAGGTTCCTGATTAATTTTACCCCCTCTATTCACAACTCTAACAGCATTATCATTTTTATTATTATTTAATTCTTTGAGCAAATCATCTTGTGCCTTAAGCACTTGTTCTACCTGAGTGGTAACCATAGAAGCATGTTTACTAATAAGTTTAAGCTAACCTTTAACTCTAGACATATAATCACTCAAGTGTTCAATCATATAAGCATTACGTTTCAATTATCTACCAACATAAGCATTGAAGTTTTCTTGTTTAACAATAAAATTATCAAACTCATCCAAGCATTGGCTAGCAGATTTATTACGAGGAATATCACCTTCATCAAATCTATAGAGAGAATTTACCTTTACTACCTATGTCGGGTTATTAAGACCATGTATTTCTTCAATAGGTGGTAAATTCTTAACACCTTCAGCTGTAATACCCTTTTCTTTCATAGATTTCTTTGCCTCTTGCATATCTTCAGGACTAAGAAATAGAATACCCCTTTTCTCCAGAGTTGGCTTAGGAGTTAGTTCAGGAAGTGTCCAATCATTATCATTACTCAATATATTATTCAATAGCAATTCATCTTGCTCAACAGTTCTTTCCCTAAAAACACAACCAGCACAACTATACAGGTGGTCTCTGGAAGCATCGGTTAGTCCATTACAAAAGATATCAAATATTTCATTTTTCTTGAGAGGATGATCAGGCAAAGCATTAAGTAATCGGAGAAGCCTCCCCCAAGCTTGTGGGAGACTCTCTTCTTCAATTTGCACAAAATTATATATTTCCCTTAAGGTAGCTTGTTTCTTATGAGTGGGAAAATATTTAGCTGAGAAGTAATAAATCATATCCTGGGGACTACGCACACAACCAGGAGCAAGAGAATTAAACCATGTTTTAGCATCACCCTTTAATGAGAACGGAAATAACTTAAGGATATAGTTGTAACAAATTTTTTCCTCATGACTGAATAGGGTAGCTATATCATTCAATTTAGTAAGATGTGCCACTACAGTTTCAGATTCACAGCCATAAAAAGGATCAGATGCAACCAAAGTAATTAACTCAGGATCGACAAAGAAATCATTATCCTTATCAGAAATACAGATAAGTGAAGTAGCAAAAGCAGGGTCATATTTCATTTTAGCATTCAAAGACTTTTCTTTCAGCTTAGCTAATAGTTTCTTAAGATCATATCTATTTTTGCAAGCAAAAAGGTCTCTAGCAGTTTCTTTATCCATAACATAACCCTCAGGCACATCAGGCAATTCATATCTGGGGGGAGAATCTTCATCATCACTTTCATCAATAGTATCTATTTCAATAATTTCATTCTCTCTAACCCTAGCAAGTTGTTCATCAAGAAATTCACCTAATGGCACAGTATTATCAAGCATAGAAGTAGTTTCATCATAAGCATCATGCATAGCAGAAGTGGCATCATCAATAACATGCGACATATCAGAATCAATAGCAGGAGTAGGTGTCGCAAGTTTACTCAAAACAGAAGGAGAGTCAAGTGCGGAGCTAGATGGCAATTCCTTACCTCCCCTCGTAGTTGAGGGAAAACTCCTGGTTCTTTCATCTTTCAAGTTCCTCATAGTGATCAACAGATATAAATCCCAAGTGACTCAAAGAATAGAGCTATGCTCCCCGACAACGGCGCCAGAAAATAGTCTTGATAACCCACAAGTATAGGGGATCGCAACAGTTTTCGAGGGTAAAGTATTTAACCCAAATTTATTGATTCGACACAAGGGGAGCCAAAGAATATTCTCAAGTATTAGCAGTTGAGTTGTCAATTCAACCACACCTGAAAGACTTAATATCTGCAGCAAAGTATTTAGTAGGAAAGTAGTATGGAAGTAACAGTAAGGGTGACAAAAGTAACAGTAGTAGTTTGTAGCAGTCCTAATAGTGGCAATGGAAAAGTAACTAAGCAAAGATCAATATGTGAAAAGCTCGTAGGCACTGGATCAATGATGGATAATTATGTCGGATGCGATTCCTCATGCAACAGTTATAACATAGGGTGACACAGAACTAGCTCTAGTTCATCAATGTAGTGTAGGCACCTATTCCGAATATAGTCATACGCGCTTATGGAAAAGAACTTGCATGGCATCTTTTGTCCTACCCTCCCGTGGCACCGGGTCCTATTGGAAACTAAGGGATATTAAGGCCTCCTTTTAATAGAGTACCAGACCAAAGCATTAATACTTAGTGAATACATGAACTCCTCAAACTACGGTCATCACCGGAAGTGGTCCCGATTACTGTCACTTTGGGGTTGCTAGATCATAACACGTAGTAGGTGACTATCGACTTGCAAGATAGGATCAAGATCTCACATATATTCATGAAAACATAATAGGTTCAGATCTGAAATCATGGCACTCAGGCCCTAGTGACAAGCATTGTAACATCCCAAATTTTCAATTTGGAATGTTATACATTAGATCATCCTTGCATATCATATTTTACTGCATTTTGGTTGATCCTAGAAAATTCTACGCAACTCAAGGACCCTCGGAGAGAGTTGGGGATTTCGTTATTTTCATATTTGAGTTTTCTCAAATTTTGAAAATAGGATCATTTGATTTGATTTATTTTATCTTCAGTTATTTCTATTATCAAAATACGAGAGAGGGAATAAAATGACTTTCCCAAACTAAAGAAATATTGAGGATTTATTAAAAAAAACAAATAAGATTTAATTTTGGATTTTTTGCTATTTTAATTGAATTTAGGAAAAATGTGTGTTTTTCAATATTGCATTTAGGCCCCAAATAAATGTTCATCCTATGCGGCTTGATTTTAGAAGCCGGGGAAAATTTATTTTGGGATTTTTGGAATCCGTTTAATATTCCTTTTGTTGTTTTTTGAGCGTAACTATTTAAAAACTACCCGAACCGACTTTGGGCCGTAACCAGCCAAGACTCCGCCTGGCCGGGCCCTTAAATAGTGCCGCCCGAGGCCCGAGCCAGCCCAAGTCACCACGCCCCCAAACCCTAACCCTAGCCCCACCGCGCCGCTGCCACGCTGCGCCACCCCTGCGCCGCCTGCCCGCCGTGCCACGCCGCCACCGCGCCGCCGCCTGCCCGCCCCGCTGCCCGCCGCCGCCGCCGCCGTTCGCCGGAGTCGCCGGAGGTAGACCTCATGCCGCCGGTTTTTCTCAAAAACCAATCGGTTTTCCGTCAGTTTTGTTCAGTTTTTTTAGTTTTGTTTTTTTTAATAAATCAGTTTTTCCGGTTTATTTATTTAGCGAGCGTTCGCTCATTCGTTCATTTTAACAAACGGGTTCATTGTTTAGATTCAGTTAACGAACGTTCGTTCGTTAATCTGTTCGTCGTTTTTCTTTATCTCGGATTAAATCCGCGATTTTTGTGATCGCGATTCCTGATCCGATTTTCGTTCTACTATAACTTTTCGCTCGTTTATCGGAATCAGGCGATTCAAGCGCCTGGAGTTTCGTCTTGAAACCCTCTTTCCGTTTAACCAACTCAAACAAGTTTTTCCCACTGTAAAAATTGCCCTAGAATCCAGAATAGTAAACGAAGCTTGTTTCTTTTGCCGTTTGTTTTTTGTTGCTTCGTTCGATTTGATTCTTTTTGCCAACCGGAGTTCTTAAGTTGAACTTTCTGGTTAGATCTATTATTTGAGTTTTACCTGTGCTTTAGTGGAGTACTTATTGTATGCTTGTTTGCTTGCGATAGAGTACCCGGAGTGCGCCGCTTGCTACTTCGAATCTCTAGGTTTTGCGGATCATCAGCAAGGCAAGTAGCACTTTGATCATACCTCCTACTACCTAGTTTTTATTGCATTAGATCAATCCTCACACATTGCATGATTAGGATCTAATTAAATTGTGGGTTTGGGAAGTAGATGAGGTAGTACCTATTACCTATTATCATCAAACCTTTGGGAGTTACTTCTACGTTTGCTTATTATGCCATGCTATGCTAGTAGACGTGGATTGGGTGAGTGTATCCATGACAGATGTGAGATTGTTAATTAAATGGTTTATCTAAGGTGGCAACTTAAATACACATCTGGGTGGATTGAGGCACCTGGGTATTCCAGCGATTGCCTGTTTTCTTTTGGACCGCCACCCAGGCTCAAAGGGATCATGAGATTATTCATGCTAGAAACTTCCGTGTGCAGCCACAAGCTACTATGGGCTCTATCATAGTTGAGTAAGTCGTGCGAACTCTTACAGTGGTAGACTAGCAGATGTAGGGGAAAGTAGGTGTAACGGTCTACCCGATTGTAAGGTGCTAGCGCTTCTGAAAGATATGTCTCGGTCATCCGTTTCTCAAACACCCTGTATTGCGAGAAATCAAATGGAGGCGATCGAGTCTTGTTGGGAAATGTGTGCAAACCTCTGCAGAGTGTATAAACTAATCATGGTTAGCCATGTCCCCGGTTATGGACATCTTGAGTATCTAGTACCTGGATTATCATGTGAATCTCATCATGTTACTCTAAAATAAATATTGTCGGGTTTTGTTTAATGGTGATGTTTAATTGGGATTGAGAATGCTGTCAACCATTCTCAATGTTTAACAACTACCATGATAGTTAAATAAAATTTATTCCTTTGCAGTAGGGAAAAATTGGCTTTACGCAAAACTATAACCATAGAGCTTTCCACCAGCCAAATATGCATATAGTATAGCCTATTTTCTTCCATTACTCTCTATGTGTTACATTGCCTGCATATTCCATGTGCTGACCCGTTTCGGGCTGCAACATTAATGTTGTAGACTTTTTAGACGACGACTAAGGTACTTTTAGGTCGCGGTTCTATACTCATTGATGCCGTTGGAGTTGATGGACTCACTTATCTTCCAAGCCTTCCGCAGTTATCGTTATTAGATGGCCTTAAGCCATATTTATTGTAATAAGTTCTCTTTTGAGACTCTCGATGTAATAAGTGTGTGATTGCTACTCTGTTATAAATCCTTCAAGTGTTGTGTGGTGCCAGCATTACTGATCCAGGGATGACACCTGAGCACAGAGATTGGACCGTTTGAGGTCTAGTCGCTACAAGATGGTATCAAAGCACACGCTGACTGTAGGACACGACCACTAAGCTAAATACCTAGATCACTACTCACTCTTCTCACTCTGACCTCTCTTCTTTTCTACTCTTCTAGGATGGCGGATGGAAGGAACAAGTTCACGCAACTGGATGAAGATACACCCTTTGGACGTCACTTGAAGGAAGTCACTAGTTACCTGAACATAGGAGTACCAAGCTTCACCGAAATCTACAACGCCACTCTACCTGAAGAAGAGCGCTGGATGATTCAAGTTCAAGTTCCAGGAAGGACGTTCATGCCAGTCACTGAGCCCATAGAGTTTTCTTTGATGCACCAACTTGGAATCTAGGAAAGAGCATGGCAGCTCACATCGCCATGGGACGCATTGGAGAAGTTTACCGCAATGATCTCAAGGATACTATCTACCAGATTTGTGGGCGCCGAGATGAGCACTGGGAGATGATCAGCACTAGGAAGGATAGATCAGTTGCAGCTTTTATCCGGGAGTTAAACCAGCACATACGACGATAGGAGAACCAGATGTGCACAGATATGATAGATCTGAAGAAGGCGAGGACAAGAATCAAGGAACTGGAGGAAGAACTCAAGGCTACACGTGAAGATTATGAAGAGGAAATCGAAGTATTAGTGGAGAAGAATGACGATCTGATCAAGAAGATTGGAATATTTATGGGAGGCCCTACACTAGTAGAAGAAGACGAAGAACCCAAGGAAATTCACCCGGAAGACTACATCATCATCGACTACACCGACTCGGATCCAGATGATAGCGATGATGACTATGTTGATGAAGCTGGAGCAGATATCATGGAGTCTGCAACCGAAGAAAATTTCTAGTAGACCACCCCAACAGTAGTAGTAGTCCACCATGTAAATATAGTAGTCCGAGCACTTTTGCGATAGTTAGATCGATTGTATGCCCTTGTTTGATTGATTGAATGAAGTGAATTGTTTGCTTTTGCCTCATGTGCATATGAGTAGTGTTTTCTCTCTAGACCCCTCTCTATTCTTAAATCTCATCTTTTCTAAACCCTCAGATGCCTCCAAGACGTGACCCCGGATTTACTTTCCCACCGGAGCTCACCCAGTTGATCCAGCAGCAGAACACATTGATGCAGTTGCTAGTCCAGAATCAGAATCAGGGGAACAACAACAACAACAACCCACCACCACCACTACCTGTTGATCACTTAGCCCGTTTTCTTAGGCTGAATCCGCCGGTGTTTTCCAGTAGCACCGAGCCGATAGTAGCAGATGATTGGCTCCACAAGACAGCTAGGGAGTTGACCATGGCAGGATGCACATATGCGGAAAAGGTGAAATTTGCCGCACATCAGGTTGAAGGACCCGCGGCATCATGGTGGGAGAATTTCACAGCCACTTTCCCTGTCGACACTGTCACATGGGACCAGTTTCAGCAAGCTTTTCGTACTACCCGTGTTTCAGCAGGAGCTATGGCCATGAAGAAGTGAGAGTTTTGCAACTTGCGCCAAGGAGGACGGACAGTTGGCCAATACGTGGAGGACTTTAGTAAGTTAGCACGTTATGCCCCAGATGACGTTGCTACGGATGCAGCTAAGCAGGAGAAGTTTCTGGAAGGACTGAATGATGAGTTGAGCATGCAGTTGATGGTAACAACCTTCAACAACTACGAGGAGTTGGTAGACCGTGCTCTCATGATTGAAGGGAAATAGCAGCAAATTGAGAATTGCAAGAGGAAGTATGGACAAGGGAAGTACAATTCAGGAGCTCAGCAAAAGCCACGTTTTACCCCTAGACCGGGAGGACATTTTCAGCATACCCATGGAGGAGGTAGCTTGCACAATCACAATGGCACAAAAAATGGTAATGGGAATGGAGGAAGCAACGGCCAGAACCACACCAACCCCAGCAAAGAGAGACCTGAGCCAAGTCACTTGCTTTAAGTGCCAGAAGACTGGACATTATGCCAATGAATGTCCTAAATCCTAGAATGGAAATGGCAATGGAAGCTCTGGGAAGAAGCCGAACCCTTTCAACAGGGGACAGGTGAACCACGTTAACGTGGAGGAGGTTGAAGAGCAGCCGGATGCAGTAACCGGTAAGTTTTTCGTTAAGTCATTTGTTGTACTCGTTCTTTTGATACTGTTGCATCACATTCATACATATCAAGGGGATTTGTTGATAAGTATAATCTGCCCACCAAAGTTCTTAGAACACCTATGTTAGTAAGCTCACTAGGAGCGGAGTATATGGCTAGCCAAGGATGTTTTCAAGTGCCATTGAGTATAGGTAGGCATGTGTTTCCCTTGGATTTAATCATTTTGGAATCACAAGGATTGGATGTAATTCTGGGTATGGATTGGCTGTCAACGTATGGAGGAAACATCGATTGCGCCAGTAAGTCGATCTTGCTTACCACCCCAGAAGGCAGAAGGATCAAGTATGTATCCCGACATGTGCCAAAAAGGACTCAAGTAAATTGTTTAACATGAGTTGTCCAGGAGGTAGTACCAGTGGTGAAGGATTTCCCTAATGTATTTCCAGAAGAGTTGCCAGGCATGCCACCGGATAGAGATATTGAGTTTTGGATTGAGCTTTTGCCACGCACGGGGCCAATATCAAAGAGACCATACAGGATGCCCGCAAATGATTTGGTGGAGATTAAGAAGCAGATTAAGGAGTTACTGTATAAAGGATATATTCGCCCAAGTTCTTCACCTTGGGGATCGCCAGTACTTCTAGTGGAGAAGAAGGATGGATCGTTAAGGATGGTTGTTGATTATTGAGGATTGAATGAGGTAACCATTAAGAACAAGTACCCACTACCGATGATCAATGATCTGTTTGATCGATTGCAAGGAGCTAAGGTATTTTCCAAGATCGATCTGCGATCAGGATACCACTAGTTGAAGATTCGAGAATAGGATATACCCAAGACGGCTTTTACCACCAGGTATGAGCTGTACGAGTATACCGTTATGTCATTTGGACTGACTAACGCACCTGCATATTTTATGAACATGATGAACAAAGTGTTTATGGAGTTTTTGGATAAGTTCGTCATAGTGTTCATTGATGATATCCTGGTTTACTCGAAGAATGAAGAGGAGCATAAGGAGCATTTGCGTTTGGTTCTTGGAAAGCTCAGAGAACATCAGTTATATGCCAAGTTTAGCAAATGTGATTTTTGGTTGAAGAAAGTTGGATTTCTCGGACACGTTATATCTGGAGAAGGTATAGCAGTAGATCCCACTAAGGTTGACACTGTGACAAATTGGGAAGTGCCAACAATAGTTGGAGAGATCCGGAGTTTTCTTGGACTTGCAGGATACTACCGGAGGTTTATTGAGAATTTCTCAAAGATTGCAAAGCCTATGACAGAGTTGCTGAAGAAGGATACCAAGTTCATATGGACTGAGGAATGTCAGGCCAGTTTCCAGGAGTTGAAGAAACGTTTGGTTACATCACCTCTGTTGATTCTGCTAGATCAGACCAAGGATTATGAGGTGTATCGCGACGCTTCACGTCGAGGACTTGGAGCAGTGCTTATGCAGGAAGGAAGAGTTGTTTCATATGCCTCACGACAGCTTATGCCTCATGAGTTAAATGATGCTACGCATGATTTGGAGTTAGAAGCCATAGTGCATGCATTGAAAACTTGGAGACACTTTCTCATTGGAAACCATTGTGAGGTGTACACGGATCACAAGAGTTTGAAGTATATTTTCACACAGAAGGAGTTGAATCTCAGGCAAAGAAGATGGTTAGGGCTCATCAAGGATTATGATATGAGATTGCATTATCACCCCAGGAAGGCTAACGTAGTAGCCAACGCGTTGAGCTGTAAAATTCATGTCAACACCTTAATGACGGGAGATTTACCAAGGGAGTTAGCTGAAAATCTTCGTGAGCTATGTTTGGAGATAGTCCCGAGATGCTATGTAGCAGCATTGGAGATTCAGTCTATGTTGATGGATAAGACCAGAGAAGCCCAGAAGACTGATAAGGAGATTGCCTCTATAAAGGAGAAAATTAGCAAAGGAAAAGCTAAGGGATTTCGTGAAGATGAGCACGATACCTTATGGTTTGAAGACCGTGTTTATGTGCCTAATAACCCGGAGATCAAGAAGTTGATTCTGCAAGAGGCCCATGATTCACCATATTCGATTCACCTAGGAAATACCAAGATGTATATGGAGTTGAAGGATATTTTGCTGGTGGACTGGAATGAAGAAGGATATTGCGGAGTACGTAGCGGTTTGTGATGTGTGTCAGAGAGTAAAGGCTGAGCATCAGGAACCAGCAGGATTGCTACAGCCATTGTCGATACCCAAGTGGAAGTGGGATAAATTAGGCATGGATTTTATTACGGGTTTGCCCCGAACTCGTTCAGGCTATGACTCGATTTGGGTTGTAGTTGATCGTTTGACAAAGGTAGCTCATTTCATTCTAGTGAAGACTACCTATACCAGTGCAAAGTTGGCAAATATATACATGACCAGAATCGTATGTCCGCATGGAGTTCCAAGGAGCATTGTATCAGATAGAGGAACCCAATTTACCTCAAAGTTCTGGAATCAGTTGCATGAAACTTTGGGTACCAGGCTAGAATTCAGCATAGCTTTCCATCCGCAGACAGATGGACAGATCGAGAGAGTCAATCAGATTTTGGAGGATATGCTAAGAGCTTGTGTGCTAGATTACGGATCTAGTTGGGACGAGAATTTGCTGCATGCAGAGTTCTCTTACAACAACAGCTATCAATCCAGTTTGAAGATGGCCCCTTTTGAAGCCTTGTATGGAAGGAGGTGCAGAACCCCATTGTCGTGGGATGAAGTTGGAGACCGCCAGTTGTTTGGACCGGATCTGATTAAGGAGTCTATTCAGAAAGTGAAATTGATTCGTGATAGGCTCAAGGTAGCTCAATCCAGGCAGAAGAGCTACGCAGATTCTAAACGCAAGGAGACAGTTTACGAAGTCAGAGACTGAGTTTATCTTCGAGTATCTCCACTTCGAGGAGTTAAGCGCTTTGGAATTAAGGGAAAGTTAGCGCCACGTTTTGTGGGACCATACAAAGTTTTGGAGCGTATGGGAGAAGTTGCTTACAAGTTGGAATTGCCCGAAGGATTGTCAGGAGTTCACGACGTGTTTCACGTTTCCCAGTTGAAGAAGTGCCATGCAGAGATGGCTGATATGCCGCTGAGAGATACATTGCCACTGGAAGCAATTCAGTTGGACAGTGATTTGACCTATGAGGAGAAACCAGTTAAGATTCTAGAGTATGCCAGTCGAGTCACCCGCAGCAAGGTTATCAAGTGTTGCAAAGTTCAGTTGAGCCACCACACGGAGGATGAATCCACCTGGGAGCGAGAGGAAGAATTGCTGAAGGACCACCCTCACCAGTTTTCTAGCCAACCCGAATCTCGAGGTGAGATTCATCTTAAGGGGGGTAGGTTTGTAACATCCCAAATTTTCAATTTGGAATGTTATACATTAGATCATCCTTGCATATCATATTTTACTGCATTTTGGTTGATCCTAGAAAATTCCACGCAACTCAAGGACCCTTTGAGAGAGTTGGGGATTTCGTTATTTTCATATTTGAGTTTTCTCTAATTTTGAAAATAGGATAATTTGATTTTATTTATTTTATCTTCACTTATTTCTATTATCAAAATATGAGAGAGGGAATAAAATGACTTTCCCAAACTAAAGAAATATTGAGGATTTAATAAGATTTTATTTTGAATTTTTTGCAATTTTATTTGAATTTAGGAAAAATGTGTGTTTTTCAAAATTGCACTTAGACCCCAAATAAATGTTCATCCTGTGCGGCTTGATTTTAGAAGCCGGGGAAAATTTATTTCGGGATTTTTGGAGTCCGTTTAGTATTCCTTTTGTTTTTTTCTGAGCGTAACTATTTTAAAAAAATCCGAACCGACTTTGGGCCGTAACCGGCCAGGACTCCGCCTGGCCGGGCCTTTAAATAGTGCCGCCCGAGGCCCGAGCCAGCCCAAGTCGCCCCGCCCCCAAACCCTAACCCTAGCCCCACCGCGCTGCCGCCGCCACCCCCGCATCGCCGCCGCCGCGCCGCGCCGCCACCGCGCCGCCGCCTGCATGCCCCGCTGCCCGCCGCAGACGATCGCCGAAGCTGCCGCCGCCACCGTTCGCCTGAGTCACCGGAGGTAGACCTCACGCCGCCGGTTTTTCATGAAAAACCGATCGGTTTTCCGTCGGTTTTGTTTGTTTTTTTAGTTTCATTTTTTTAAATAGATCGGTTTTTCCAATTTATTTATTTAGCGAGCGTTCGCTCGTTCGTTCGTTTTAACGAATGCGTTCATCGTGTAGATCCACTTAACGAACGTTTGTTCGTTAATCTATTCGTCGTCTTTCTTTTTCTCGGATTAAATCCGCGATTTTTCTGATCGCGATTCCTAATCCAATTTTCGTTCTAGTATAACTTTTCACTCGTTTATCGAAATTAGGCGATTCAAGCGCCTGGAGTTTCGTCTCAAAACCCTCTTTCCGTTTAACCAACTCAAACAAGTTTTTGCCACTGTAAAAATTTCCCTAGAGTCCAGAATAGTAAACGAAGCTTGTTTCTTTTGCCATTTGTTTTTCGTTGCTTCCTTTGATTTGATTCTTTTTGCCAACCGGAGGTCTTAAGTTGAACTTTCTGGTTAGATCTCTTGTTTGAGTTTTACCTGTGCTTTAGTGGAGTACTTATTGTATGCTTGTTTGTTTGAGATAGAGTACCCGTAGTACGCCGCTTGCTACTTCGAATCGCTAGGTTTTGCGGATCATCAGCAAGGCAAGTAACACTTTGATCATACCTCCTACTACCCAGTTTTTATTGCATTAGATCAATCCTCACACATTGCATAATTAGGAGCTAATTAAATTGTGGGTTTGGGAAGTAGATGAGGTAGTACCTATTACCTATTATCATCAAACCTTTGGGAGTTACTTCTATGTTTGCTTATTATGCCATGCTATGCTAGTAGACGTGGATTGGGTGAGTGTATCCATGACAGACGTGAGATTGTTAATTAAATGGTTTATCTAAGGTGGCAAATTAAATACACATCTGGGTGGATTGAGGCACCTGGGTATTCCAGCGATTGCCTGTTTTCTTTTGGACCGCCACCCAGGCTCAAAGGGATCATGAGATTATTCATGCTAGAAACTTCCGTGTGCAGCCACAAGCTACTATGGGCTCTAGCATAGTTGACTAAGTCGTGCGAACTCTTACAGTGGTAGACTAGCAGATGTAGGGGAAAGTAGGTGTAACGGTCTACCCGATCGTAAGGTGCTAGCGCTTCTGAAAGACTATGACTCGGTCATCCGTTTCTCAAACACCGTGTAGTGCGAGAAATCAAACGGAGGCGATCGAGTCTTGTGGGGAAAAGTGCGCAAACCTCTGCAGAGTGTATAAACTAATCATGGTTAGCCGTGTCCCCGGTTATGGACATCTTGAGTATCTAGTACCTGGATTATCATGTGAATCTCATCATGTTACTCTAAAATAAATATTGTTGGGTTTTGTTTAATGATGATGTTTAATTGGGATTGAGAATGCTGTCAACCATTCTCAATGTTTAACACTACCATGATAGTTAAATAAAATTTATTCCTTTGTAGTAGGGAAAAATTGGCTTTACGCAAAACTGTAACCATAGAGCTTTCCACCAGCCAAATATGCATATAGTATAGCCTATTTTCTTCCATTACTCTCTATGTGTTACATTGCCAGCATATTCCATGTGCTGACCCGTTTCGGGCTGCAACGTTAATGTTGCAGACTTTTCAGACAACGACTAAGGTGCTTTTAGGTCGCGGTTCTATACTCAGTGATGCCGTTGGAGTTGATGGACTCACTTAGTTCCAAGCCTTTCGCTGTTATTGTCATTAGATGGCCTTAAGCCATATTTATTGTAATAAGTTCTCTTTTGAGACTCTTGATGTAATAAGTGTGTGATTGCTACTCTGTTATAAATCCTTCAAGTATTGTGTGGTGTCAGCATTACTCGTCCAGGGATGACACCTGAGCATAGAGATTGGACCGTTTGAGGTCTGGTCGCTACAAGCATTAAGCATAGCAAAGTCATAGCAACATCAATCTTAGAACATAATGGATACTAGGGATTCAACCCTAACAAAACTAACTCGATTACATGGTAAATCACATCCAACCCATCACCATCCAGCAAGCCAACGATGGGATTACTCATGCACGGCAGAGAGCATCATGAAATTGGTGATGGAGGAAGGCTGATGATGACGATGGCGACGGATTCCCCTCTCCGGAGCCACAAACGACCTCCAGATCAGCCCTCCTG
Source organism: Triticum aestivum (assembly GCF_018294505.1). Lineage (NCBI taxonomy): Eukaryota > Viridiplantae > Streptophyta > Magnoliopsida > Poales > Poaceae > Triticum > Triticum aestivum. The sequence goes on from NC_057800.1 coordinate 231,289,678, forward strand.
ATGAAGATTAGGGCTTGGGCGGCTCCATATCGTAAAACATGATGAATCCATCTCCCAGATTGTTTCCTCCTCGAACGTGAATATATAGAGTTGGAGTTGAGGCTGGTGGAGTCTCAGGGGGCCCACGAGGCAGGGGGCGCGCCCTAGGGGGGCGCCCTGCACCCTCGTGGACAAGGTGTGGGCCCCCTCATGCTGATCCTTTTGTCAGTATTTTTTATTAATTCCAAAACGTGTCTCCATGGATTTTTAGGTCATTCTGAGAACTTTCATTCCTTCACAAAAATAACACCATGGCAATTCTGCTAAAAACAGCGTCAGTCCGGGTTAGTTCCATTCAAATCATGCAAGTTAGAATCCAAAACAAGGGCAAAAGTGTTCGGAAAAGTAGATACGTTGGAGATTATCAATGGCCATCGCATTGCATAGACGGTGGCAGCGACGAGTCCTGCTGTTCGAGAGGAGCAGGGTCAGTGGCGGCGTTAGCCATCAGGGAGGCGGACCGGCGGGGAGCGTTGTTGCCCATGGGTGTCGTCTGAGCGACACGAGCGGCCCGGTGCTTGACACGAACACAACGAGCGTCAGCCATAGGATCGACGGAACGGCGGCGAAGTGAACGGTGGAAGAGAAGCTTCGACATGCCCCTACCTGGCACGCCAAATGTCAGATTCAAGGATCCATAGCCCCAAGAAAGGTTTGAACTCTGGGGCATGTGTGAAGAACTCAACCAATCTAGCGTACCATCCCGTCGCCCCACGACCTAGCTCGTTTCACGTGAACAAGGGCGAAGATGAATGTGACAGTCTACCCAGGTTCGGGCCACCTTCCGGTGTAAGACCCTAATCCTGATTTGTGGTGGATTAACCTCACGAGGGGCTGAGGATGAACTAGTACAAGGAATGAACAACCTCACGAGGTTCGGGGGTGAGGGAAATGAGTCGGCCCCCTCGACGGTGGTGGCTAACCTATACTTATAGTGGCCTCAGTCCTCTTCCCCCAAAACGTAGGCGGGAAGGGATCCCACAGTGGCCAATTTGAAAGGGGACAAGTAGTACATCTTATCCTGACGAGAGGTGGTCTTCGCCTGCAAAGGCTGTTGTCGTGATGCAGAGGTGGGCTCAGCGATGACACATGTCCTGCCGCGCTGGTGGTCTTGGTCTCGTAGCATCGGAATGGAAACCTTTGCCAGATTCCTCAGGAACCCACGCCTGCTCTTGCCTCCTTAGCACAGAAGAGGAAGCTGCCTCCTCTGCAGCCACTGGTGTCCGCCTGCCTTAGTCGTCATGGCTTGCGTCATCTGAACCTCATGAGGTTGGGTACCTGCATAGAAATCTCCGCTCCTCAGGAGGCAGCCTGGGGAGGCCGCTCCCTCGGGAGGTCTTGGTGTCGTCCGCCTCACGAGGGTTGGACCCTTGCGAGGCTCTTGTCTTGATAGTATTGGAGACGTGCCATACCGGGCCATTGAAGGAGCCACTCCATGGGCTGCACGCAGGCAATTCTGGCCACCCTGGTTCCCAGAATGCTGACAGCATGTGGGCCCCCCGTGGCTCTCCTAATCCTAACTCCAGCTCCTTAAATACCCAAATATCCCCCCTATACCAGAGGGCACACTGATATGTCTCCAACGTATCTATAATTTTTTATTGTTCCATGCTATTATATTATCTGTTTTGGATGTTAATGGGCTTTATTTTACACTTCTATATTACTTTTGGGACTAACCTATTAACCCAAGGCCCAGTGCAAATTGTTGTTTTTTTGCCTATTTCAGTGTTTCATAGAAAAGGAATATCAAATGGAGTCCAAATGGAATGAAACCTTCGGGAGCGTGACTTTTGGAACAAACATCATCCAGAGGACTTGGAGCGGACGTCAAGAAACGAACGAGGAGTCCACGAGGCAGGGGGCGCGCCCTCCCCCCGCGTGGGCCCCTTGTGGCTCAACCGACCTACTTCTTCCTCCTATATATGTTCACATACCCTGAAAACATCCAGGAGCACCAGGAAACCCTATTTCCACCGCCGCAACCTTCTATACGCAAGAGATCCCATCTTGGGGCCTTTTTCAGAGGTCCGCCGGGGGGGGCATTGATCACGGAGGGCCTCTACATCAACTCCATGGCCCCTCCGATGATGTGTGAGTAGTTTACTTCAGACCTTCGGGTCCATAGCTAGTAGCTAGATGGCTTCTTCTCTCTCTTTGGATCTCAATACAAAGTTCTCCTCGATCTTCTTAGAGATCTATTCAATGTAACTCTTTTTGCGGTGTGTTTGTCGAGATCCGATGAATTGTGGGTTTATGATCAAGTCTATCTATGAACAATATTTGATTCTTCTCTGAAATCTTTTATGCATGATTGGTTATCTTTGCAAGTCTCTTCGAATTATCAGTTTCGTTTGGCCTACTAGATTGATCGTTGTTACAATGGGAGAAGTGCTTAGCTTTGGGTTCAATATTTGGGTGCTCGATCCTAGTGACAGAAAGGGAAACGACATGTATTGTATTATTGCCATCGAGGATAAAAAGATGGGGTTTATATCATATTTCTCAAGTTTATCCGTCTACATCATGTGATCTTACCTAAGGCGTTACTCTGTTCTTATGAACTTAATACTCTAGATGCATGCTAGATAGCGGTCGATGTGTGGAGTAATAGTAGTAGACGCAGGTAGGAGTTGGTCTACTTTTCATGGACGTGATGCCTATATACATGATCATGACTAGATATTCTCATAATTATTCGCTTTTCTATCAATTACTCGACAGTAATTCGTTCACCCACCGTAATACTTATGCTATCTTGAGAGAAGCCACTAGTGAAACCTATGGCCCCTGGGTCTATTCTCCATCATATAAGTTTCCAATCTATTTTATTTTGCAATCTTTACTTTCAATCTATATCATAAAAATACCAAAAATATTTATCCTATCATTATTATCTCTATCAGATCTCACTCTCGTAAGTGATCATGAAGGGATTGGCAACCCCTTTATCGCGTTGGTTGCGAGGTTCTTATTTGTTTGTGTAGGTATGAATGACTTGCGTGTGGCCTCCTACTAGATTGATACCTTGGTTCTCAAAAACTGAGGGAAATACTTACGCTACTTTGCTGCATCACCCTTTCCTCTTCAAGGGAAAACCAAAGCAGTGATCAAGAGGTAGCAAGAAGGATTTTTGGTGCCGTTGCCGGGGAGTCTACGCACAAGTCAAGACATACCAAGTACCCATCACAAACTCTTATCCCTGGCATTACATTATTTGCCATTTGCCTCTCGTTTTCCTCTCCCCCACTTCACCCTTGCAGTTTTATTCGCCCTTTTTCCATTTGCCTTTTCTTTCGCTTGCTTCGTCATTATGGCTAGTCCTTTATCTACCCCTTTATCTCGCGAGAATGAGGTCCTTAATTTTAAACAAAGGTAGGGAGAAAATCTAAAAGATGCTTGGTTCAGAATTTGCAATGCGCAAAATAGATCTACTAGGAAGCAATCTACTTTCGTTCTTCTTCGCAATTTTTATGTAGGCATCATTCCTTGGAATATATATATATATTCTTGATACCATTACCGGAGGAATATTTTTGGGTAGCCATACTTTTGATTCTTATAATGCTATGATAGATTTGTTTGGCACACCACCTCTCTTGGTTAATGGAACTATGTTAACTTTGGAACATGTTATGCAAAGGCTAGATATTATTGAAAATAAAGTTGCCACTGTTGAATTGATTGAGAATTTGGATAAAAAGATCCACAACCAAATTATCCAATATGGATCTAAGGTAGGAGTTACTCTGAAATATTTTAAAGAAAAAAACATGTGGTTAATGAAAGAATAGACCAAGATTCTACTAGAATTGATAAACTTGAGGGGTTATTACCAACTTGGGGTCCGCTTTTTCTGCCATAAGGAACACTTCAAATCCTCCTACCAAAGTTGCCAAAATTATGTACGTTCCTAAAAATAAGGGTGAAACTTCAAGTAAGGAAAATGCGGGTCTCAAATCCATTAGTGTTCGCCCCAACTTTCTCACTATCATTAAGGAACCTTTTTCTACAAATGATTTTCTTGATTTCTTGCTTAGGAGTTTAATCATTAATATAAAGAAGGAAACTCCTAAGGGTTATGAGTGTTCTATTGAATAATTGCATACCAAAGATGATAATACCTAGATCTATCCTTGCTTTTATGCCTAGCTAGGGGCGTTAAAGATAGCGCTTGTTGGGAGGCAACCCAATTTTATTTTTGTTTCTTACTTTTTGATTCTGTTTAGTAACAAATAATCCATCTAGCCTATGTTTATATGTGGTTTTATGCTTTTAGTTAGTGTTTGTGCCAAGTAGAACCTTTGGTAAGACTCGGGGAAAGGCTTTGCGATCTTGCTGTAAAAAACAGGAACTTTAGCGCTTACGAGAATTGCTTCCATTTATTATTGGAGAGTACTATTTAGTTAATTATTTTTGCAGATGATTAAAAGATAAATTCCTCACGTCCATAAATTTATTTTAGAATTTTTGGGGTTCCAGAAGTATTCGAAACCTACAGATTACTACAGACTATTCTGTTTTGACAGATTCTGTTTTCCGTGTGTTGTTTGTTTATTTTGATGAATCTATGGCTAGTAATAGAGTTTATAAACCATAGAAAAGTTGTAATACAGTAGGTTTAACAAAAATATAAATAAAGAATGAGTTCATTACAGTACCTTTAAGTGGTGGTTTGTTTTCTTTTACAAACGGAGCTCACGAGATTTTCTTTTAAGTTTTGTGTTGTGAAGTTTTCAAGTTTTGGCTAAAGATTTGATGGATTATGGAACAAGGAGTGGCAAGAGCCTAAGCTTGGGGATGCCCAAGGTACCCCAAGGTAAAATCCAAGGACAACCAATATCCTAAGCTTGGGGATGCCCTGGAAGGCATCCCCTCTTTCCTCTTCGTCCATCGGTAACTTTACTTGGGGCTATATTTTTATTCGCCACATGATATGTGTTTTTCTTGGAGCGTCTTGTATGATTTGAGTATTTTATTTTTAGTTTACCACAATCATCCTTGTTGTACACACCTTTTGGGAGAGACACACATGAATTGGAATTTATTAGAATACTCTATGTGCTTCACTTAAATCTTTTGAGTTGGATAATTTTTGCTCTAGTGTTTCGCTTATATCTTTTAGAGCACGGCGGTGGTTCTATTTTATAGAAATAATTGATCTATCATGCTTCACTTATATTATTTTGAGAGTCCTTTAGAACAGCATGGTAATTCACTTTGGTTATAAATTTTAAATGCTAAGAGAAGTTGGATGCTTGATAGATTGTTTTGAGATATAAAGGTGGTAATATTAGAGGTGTGCTAGTTCAAAAATTGTGAAATTGATGAATAATTGTGTTGAAGTTGGCAAGTCCCATAGCTTGCACGTATGCTAAACGTTATGTGACAAATTTGAAGCACGGGGTGTTCTTTGATTGCTTTCCTTATGAGTGGCGGTCGGGGATGAGCGATGGTCTTTTCCTACCAATCTATCCCCCTAGGAGCATGCACGTAGTGCTTGGTTTTGATGACTTGTAGATTTTTGCAATAAGTATGTGAGTTCTTTATGAATAATGTTGAGTCCATGGATTATACGCACTCTCACCCTTCCATCATTGCTAGCCTCTTCGGTACCGTGCATTGCCCTTTCTCACCTTGAGAGTTGGTGCAAACTTCGCCGGTGCATCCAAACCCCGTGATATGATACGCTCTATCACACATAAGCCTCCTTATATCTTCCTCAAAACAGCCACCATACCTACCTATTATGGCATTTCCATAGCCATTCCGAGATATATTGCCATGCAACTTTCCACCATTCCATTTATTATGACACGCATCATCTTTGTCATATTGCTTTGCATGATCATGTAGTTGACATCGTATTTGTGGCAAAGCCACCATTCTTAATTTTTCATACGTGTCACTCTTGATTCATCGCAATCCCGGTACACCGCCGGAGGCATTCACATAGAGTCATATTTTGTTCTAAGTATTGAGTTGTAATTCTTGAGTTGTGAGTAAAAGTGTGATGATCATCATTAAAGCATTGTCCCATGTGAGGAAAGGATGATGGATACTATGATTCCCCCACATGTCGGGATGAGACACCGGATGAAAAATAAAAAATAAAAAAAGAGGCCATAAAAATAGAAGGCCCAAACAAAAAAAATGAGAGAAAAAGAGAGAAGAGACAATGTTACTATACTTTTTCCACACTTGTGCTTCAAAGTAGCACCATGATCTTCATGATAGTGAGTCTCTTATTTTGTCACTTTCATATACTAGTGGGAATTTTTAACTATAGAACTTGGCTTGTATATTCCAATGATGGGCTTCCTCAAATGCCCTAGGTCTTTGTGAGCAAGCAAGTTGGATGCACACCCACTTAGTTCCTTTGATGAGCTTTCATATATTTATAGCTCTAGTGTATCCGTTGCATGGAAATGCCTACTCCCTGCATTGACATCAATCGGTGGGCATCTCCATAGCCCATCGATTAGCTGAGTCAATGTGAGACTTTCTCCCTTTTTCTCTTCTCACACAACCTGAATCATCATATTCTATTCCACCCATAGTGCTATGTCCATGGCTCGCGCTCATATATTGCGTAAAAGTTGAAAGAGATTGAAAAGGCTAAGTATGAAACAATTGCTTCGCTTGTCATCGGGGTTGTGCATGATGGGAGCATTTTGTGTGACGAAAATGAAGCGTGGCCAAACTATATGACTTTGTAGGAATAAGTTTTCTTTGGCTATGGTATTTTCATAAGACATAATTGCTTAATTAGCATACTTGGAGTATTACTATTTTTATGTCAACAATAAACTTTTATCTTGAATCATTCGGATCTGAACATTCATGCCACAATAGAGAAAAATACATTGAAGAACATGCTAGAAAGCATTTCACATCAAAAATCCTGTTTTTATCATTTACCTACTCGAGGACGAGCATGAATTAAGCTTGGGGATGCTGATATGTCTACAACGTATTTATAATTTTTGATTGTTCCATGCTATTATATTATCTGTTTTGGATGTTAATGGGCTTTATTTTTCACTTTTATATTATTTTTGGGACTAACCTATTAACCCAAGGCCCAATGCAAATTGTTGTTTTTTTGCCTATTTCAGTGTTTCATAGAAAAGGAATATCAAATGGAGTCCAAATGGAATGAAACCTTTGGGAGCGTGATTTTTGGAACAAACATCATCCGGAGGCCTTGGAGTGGACGTCAAGAAACGGACGAGGAGTCCATGAGGCAGGGGCGCGCCTACCCCCCCTGGGCACGCCCTCCGCCCTCGTGGGCCCCTCGTGGCTCAACCGACCTACTTCTTCCTCCTATATATGTTCACATACCCTATCGTGGTTTTGTCACAGCAGATGTCCTCGTGAAAGGACTTAGTCATGGAGCCATCGCTACGGGTTAGCTTAAAGGGGTTAAACCGGACAAGGGACATGAGAGTTTATACTAGTTCGGCCCCTTCGATGAAGGTAAAGCCTATGTCTAGTTGTGTTGGTATTGCTGGGGTTTCGATGACCAGGGAGAGAATCCGCTTTGCCTGGCTCTCGAGTTGTTGTCTGTTGTCCCTAAACCGCCGCCGGGTCATCCCTTTATATACATAGGTCGATGCCTGTCAGTTTACAGAGTCCCGGGGCCGGATCATCAATGTGTCCAACTCGGTCTCTATCCTCCCTATCTTACAATACAAGTTACACGAGAAAGTCGGTTTACATCTGCAGGACTAAACCCGCCTTTGGGCCTTGGGCCTTCGTAAAGCGCCACCATCCTTACGTCTTTATGAGCCTCTAATCTTCATAGAGTTAACCCGGCTACCCCTGGCCGGTTTACATCCAGTAGTAATATCCCCAACATACCTCGAAAACATCCAGGAGCACCACGAAACCCTATTTACACCGCCGCAACCTTCTGTACCCAAGAGATCCCATGTTGGGGCCTTTTTCGGAGCTCCGCCAGAGGGGGCATTGATCACGGAGGGCCTCTACATCAACTCCATGGCCCCTCCGATGATGTGTGAGTAGTTTACTTTAGACCTTTGGGTCCACAGCTAGTAGCTAGATGGTTTCTTCTCTCTCTTTGGATCTCAATACAAAGTTCTCCTCGATCTTCTTAGAGATCTATTAAATGTAACTCCTTTTGCGAAGTGTTTGTCGAGATCCGATGAATTGTGGGTTTATGATCAAGTCTATCTATGAACAATATTTGATTCTTTCTGAAATCTTTTATGCATGATTGGTTATCTTTGCAAGTCTCTTCGAATTATCAGTTTGGTTTGGCCTACTAGATTGATCGTTCCTGCAATGGGAGAAGTTCTTAGCTTTGGGTTCAATATTTCGGTGCTCGGTCCTAGTGAAAGAAAGGGAAACGACACGTATTGTATTATTTCCATCGAGGATAAAAAGATGGGGTTTATATCATATTGCTCGAGTTTATCCGTCTACATCATGTGATCTTACCTAAGGTGTTACTCTATTCTTATGAACTTAATACTCTAGATGCATGCTGGATAGCGATCGATGTGTGGAGTAATAGTAGTAGATGCAGGTAGGAGTTGGTCTACTTGTCACAGACGTGATGCCTATATACATGATCATGACTAGATATTCTCATAATTATTCGCTTTTCTATCAATTGCTCGACAGTAATTCGTTCACCCACCGTAATACTTATGCTATCTTGAGAGAAGCCACTAGTGAAACCTATGGCCCCTGGGTCTATTCTCCATCATATAAGTTTCCAATCTATTTTATTTTGCAATCTTTACTTTCAATCTATATCATAAAAATACCAAAAATATTTATCCTATAATTATTATCTCTATCAGATCTCTCTCTCGTAAGTGACCATGAAGGGATTGGCAACCCCTTTATCGCGTTGGTTGCGAGGTTCTTATTTGTTTGTGTAGGTAGGAGGGACTTGCGTGTGGCCTCCTACTAGATTGATACCTTGGTTCTCAAAAACTGAGGGAAATACTTACGCTACTTTGCTGCATCACCCTTTCCTCTTTAAGGGAAAACCAACATAGTGCTCAAGAGGTAGCACACACCAAAAATACTTTTCCGCCACCGCAAGCTTCTGTTCTCGTGAGATCCCATCTTGGGGCCTTTTCCGGTACTCCGCCGGAGGGGAATTCGATCACGGAGGGCCTCTACACAAACCTTGCTGCCCTTCCAATGATGTGTGAGTAGTTTGCCACAGACCTACCGGTCCATAGCTAATAGCTAGATGCCTTCTTCTCTCTCTTTGATCTTCAACACAATGTTATCCTTGATGTTCTTGGAGATCTATTTGATGTAATGTTCTTTTGCGGTGCGTTTGTTGCGATCCGATGAATTGTGGATTTATGATCATATTATCTATGAAAATTATTTGATTCTTCTCTGAACTGTTTTATGCATGACTAATATAGCTTTGTATTTCTCTCCGATCTATCGATCTGGTTCTTTTTAGTTAAGAACTGATTCCAGAATTTCCGAGCTGATTCGCCCTCCTTCTGGACTACATGGCTAAGGTCATCGGCATCTGGGGGCCGTACATAGGTACCATGGAAATTGTCCCTAAAAGCCTCCTCGAGCTCCTCCCGGCTTCTGATAGAATTTCCAGGGAGGCTATGAAGCCAATACCTTGTCGGTCCTTTGATCTTGAGGGGTAGATATTTTATGGCATGGAGGTCATATCCTCGGGCCATGTGGATCTGGATAAGGAAATCCTCTATCCAGATATATGAGTTGGTTGTTCCTTCATATTGATCGACGTTGATGGGCTTGAACTCTTCATGGAATAGGTGCTCCATGACCTCATCTGTAAAACATACAGGATGCGCGGGCCGTCAAAAATGAGTTGTGTCTCGTTGAGCATGAGCCATGGTTGTAGGTCAAACTTGTTCTCGGGTCCTTTCGTGCAAGTCCAGCCAAGCGTCATAACCGTCCAGACCAGCTGGTAGGCGCCTCTGTGACCCATAATGGATTGGGAAGGGGCCTTATTGGCCTATAGCTTATCACGCAGATCGAAGGTCTTTGGGTGCTCAACCGTAGTCTTGCCGTGAGGGTGGGTTTTAACAAGGGGTACCTTAGGTGCCCCTGTTGGCCAATCTCACCCTCTAGGTGGTTGCTTATCTTGGCCTACATGGTCGTGCATGAGTGGCTCGTTATCCGTGGTCTCGTCGTCGAAGTCAGGTAACACCCGCCTTTTTGGGAACGACTTGGGGGCCACGCCTTGGGTCTCGAGGTCTGCTTCAAGTGCCAGGATTTGCATCCATTTGTTGTTGAGTGCATTCTCATGAATGTATAGCTACTATTGCTTCCTTTTCATGCCCCCAGTTGCAATTAGCTATCGCTAAAACCGCACTTGCTCAGATGGGTTTATGGGCACGACGAAGTCTTCGGGTCTGAGGCTTACATTGTTTTCATACTCTGGCATATAGTCCTTGTCTGACTCATCGTCGAAAGTGCCCATGTCCTCGAGGTTTTCCTCTGCGGGTGTTCTAGCGGGCCCATTCAACTGGGTAGGGGAGGCTTGAATGTCCTTGTGTAGGTTCTTAAGGGCCTCAAGGGCGGCACCATTATCGGTGGCACCCAAGGTGCTGGTCATGTTGCTACTTCCCTTGTGACCCTTGGATTGCCTTTTAGGGTGGCAATGCTTAGGGTTTTCATTGGGTTTCTCCTTAGACTTTTCTTTCGGAGTATCAACCATGTACACGTCATATGTGGACGCTGCGACCCAATTCCTGTATGGGGTATGGCCGTGAGTGAATCTGATCCGGAATCGCCGCCGACGTCTTTGTCCATGTCGGTGGCCTCGTCGAAGCTGTGGTTGGGCATATCAGTCAGGTCCTCCACCGTGGCGACTAGATGGGTGGTGGGTGGGATAAAAATTTCCCTATCGTTGGCTTACATCCGATCTGATCATAAACAACGGATGAGATCGCCATGTTTTGGATGCTATCTAGCACATCATTGATTTGCAAGAGCGCCTCGGTATCCAGGACCCGTGTGTATGCCGGACTGAACTGGAACAATTTGTCTGGGCCACTTGACGTGGCGCCGACCTCTTGCTCGCTCAGGGTCGACCCTTGGGTAGCAAGAGTAGTTACTACATCGATTGTTGGTGGTGCGCTCTGCGTTGCTGGGTCCGAAGACAAGATCGGCACAAAGGAAACATCCAAGGACCTAGTGTTCAAGCTGGATGTACTGATCATCGGGTCTATCTCCGGGTCGGCTTTGGGAGGAGGTTGGATCCGAGGATCCCATCATAGGCCGGCGCCGGAGGGTTCATACTAATCCGAGGTCCACCCCGAGAGGACCAGATCTCCTCGAGCATCCGTGATGTACTCCAGACTTCCGAATGTGATGACTTGGTTTGGGGTGAAATTCTCCACATAGCCTAGATGTCCGGTTGGATCGGCATGCAACACAATACTGCCAAAGGGGAAAAGTGAAGGAAATATGCCCCAGAGGCAATAATAAAGTTGTTATTTTATATTTCCTTATATCATGATAAATGTTTATTATTCATGCTAGAATTGTATTAACCGGAACCTTAACACATGTGTGAATACATAGACACTTAGTCCCTAGTGAGCCTTTGTTGGGGAACGTAGTAATTTCTAAAAATTCCTACGCATATGCAAGATCATGGTGATGCACAACAACGAGAGGGGAGAGTGTGTCCACGTACCCTCGTAGACCGAAAGCGGAAGCATTAGCACAACGCGGTTGATGTAGTCGTACGTCTTCACGATCCGACCGATCAAGTACCGAACGCACGGCACCTCCGAGTCTGCACACGTTCAGCCCGATGACGTACCTTGAACTGCGATCCAGCCGAGTGTTGAGGGAGAGTTTCATCAGCACGACGGCGTGGTGACGATGTTGATGTTCTGCCGATGCAGGGCTTCGCCTAAGCACCGCTACAGTAATATCAAGGTGGACTATGGTGGAGGGGGGCACCGCACACGGCTAAAAGATCAAACGATCAATTATTGTGTTTTGGGGTGCCCCCTGCCCCCGTATATAAAGGAGTGGAGGCGGGGGAGGGCCGGCCCTCTCTATGGCGCGCCCTAGGGGAGTCCTACTCCCACCGGGAGTAGGATTCCCCCTTTCCTAGTAGAACTAGGAGCCCTTCCAAGTAGTAGGAGTAGGTGGGAAGGAAAGGGAAGGGAAAAGGAGAAGGAAGGAAGGGGGCGCCCCCCTCCCTAGTCCAATTTGGACTAGCCCATGGGGAGGGGTGCGGCCACCCTTTGAGGCCTTTCTCTCCTTTCCCGTATGGCCCATTAAGGCCCAATATAAATTCCCGTAACTCCCCGGTACTCCCGAAAATACCCGAATCACTCGGAACCTTTCCGATGTCCGAATATAATCGTCCAATATATTGATCTTTACGTATCGACCATTTCAAGACTCCTCGTCATGTCCCCGATCTCATCCGGGACTCCGAACTCCTTCGATACATCAAAACACATAAACTCATAATATAACCGTCATCGAACTTTAAGCGTGCGGACCCTACGAGTTCGAGAACTATGTGGACATGACCGAGACACGTATCCGGTTAATAACCAATAGCGGAACCTGGATGCTCATATTGGCTCCTACATATTCTACGAAGATCTTTATCGGTCAAACCGCATAACAACATACGTTGTTCCCATTTGTCATCGGTATGTTACTTGCCCGAGATTCGATCGTCGGTATCTCAATACCTAGTTCAATCTCGTTACCGGCAAGTCTCTTTACTCGTTCCGTGACACATCATCCTGCAACTAACTCATTAGTTGCAATGCTTGCAAGGCTTATAGTGATGTGCATTACCGAGTGGGCCCAGAGATACCTCTCCGACAATCGGAGTGACAAATCCTAATCTCGAAATACGCCAACCCAACAAGTACCTTCGGAGACACCTGTAGAGCACCTTTATAGTCACCCAGTTACGTTGTGATGTTTGGTAGCACACAAAGTGTTACTACGGTAAACGGGAGTTGCATAATCTCATAGTCATAGGAACATGTATAAGTTATGAAGAAAGCAATAGCAACAAACTAAACGATCAAGTGCTATGCTAACAGAATGGATCAAGTCAATCACATCATTCTCTAATGATGTGACCCCGTTTAATCAAATGACAACTCATGTCTATGGCTAGGAAACTTAACCATCTTTGATTCAACGAGTTAGTCAAGTAGAGGCATACTAGTGACATATTGTTTGTCTATGTATTCACACATGTATTATGTTTCCGGTTAATACAATTCTAGCATGAATAATAAACATTTATCATTATATAAGGAAATAAATAATAACTTTATTATTGCCTCTAGGGCATATTTCCTTCGGCCTCTACTTGACTAGCTCATTGATCAAAGATGGTTAAGGTTTGCTAACCATGGACATGAGTTGTCATTTAATAATGGGATCACATCATTAGGAGAATGATGTGATGGACATGACCCATCCGTTAGCTTAGCATATTGATCATTTAGTTTTATTGCTATTGCTTTCTTCATGCCAAATACATATTCCTTCGACTATGAGATTATGCAACTCTCGGATACCGGAGGAATGCCTTGTGTGCTATCAAACATCATAACGTAACTGGGTGATTATAAATATGCTCTACATGTATCTCCAAAGGTGTTTGTTGGGTTGGCATAGATCGAGATTAGGATTTGTCACTCCGAGTATTAGAGAGGTATCTCTGGGCCCTCTCGGTAATGCATATCATAACAAGCCTGGCAAGCAATGTGACTAATGAGTTAGTTGTGAGATGATGTATTATGAAACGAGTAAAGAGACTTTCCGGTAACGAGATTGAACTAGGTATGAAGATACCGACGATCGAATCTCAGGCAAGTAACATACTTATGACAAAGGGAATAACGTATGTTGTCTTTACGGTTCGACCGATAAAGATCTTCGTAGAATATGTAGGAGCCAATATGAGCATCCAGGTTCCGTTGTTGGTTATTGAAAAGAGAGGTGTCTCAGTCATGTCTACATAGTTCTCAAACCCATAGGGTCGGCACGCTCAACGTTCGATGACGATTTTGTATTATATGAGTTATGTGATTTGGTGACCGAATGTTGTTTAGAGTCCCGGATGAGATCACAGACATGACGAGGAGTCTTGAAATAGTCGAGAGGTAAAGATTTATATATAGGACGATAGTATTCGAACACCAGAAGTGTTCCGGAGAGCATTGGGTACATATCAGGTCACCGGAAGGGGTTCCGGGCACCCTCGGCAAAGATATGGGCCTAATGGGCCAATAGGGGAAATGTAGCAGCCAACAGGGGCTGTTGTGCCCCCCATATAGGTCGAACCAGAAGGGGAAGGAAAGAGGGGAAGAGAGAAGGAAAGGGAGGGATTAGGCCTCCCCCTTCCTTCCCTCCTCCCTCCTCCTTCCTCCCTCCTCCGGAAATTATGGTAAGGGGGCAAATTGGACAAGGCCCCCCAAGTAGGATTCCTCCTACTTGGGGCGCCCCCTTGGCTACTCCCTCTCCCTCCCACCTATATATATGAGGGGGGAGGTGCCTAGAAGACACACCAATATCTGTTAGCCATGTGCGATGCTTCCCTCCACAGATTACACCCTCGGTCATATTCTCGTAGTGCTTAGGCGAAGCCCTGTGCGGATCACATCACCATCACCATCACCAAGCCATCGTGCTGACGAAACTCATCTACTTCCTCGACACTTTGCTAGATCAATAGTTCGAGGGACGTCATTGAGCTGAACGTGTGCAGAACTCAGAGGTGCCGTATGTTCGGTGCTTGATCGGTCAGAAAGAGAAGAAGTTCGACTACATCAACCGCTTTGTGAAACGCTTCCACTTTCGGTCTACGAGGGTACATAGACACACTCTCCCCCTCTTGTTATTATGCTTCTCCTAGAGAGATCTTGCATGAGCGTAGGATTTTTTTTTGAAATTGCATGCTACGTTTCCCAACAAAAAGTTATCCGGGGACAAAGATGCCACCACATCCAATACTACTGTTGATCTACAGATGAGCCATCGACCCTAGGTGATCAAACATCGAGCTCTGAATGAAAGCACTAATGTCGGTGTCAAAACCGGCAGATCTCGGGTAGGGGGCCGGGCTGTTAGATCTCATCGATGGATAACAAGAGTAACACATATGAAGTTTACCTAGGTTTGGGCCCTCTCTATGGGGTAAAACTCTATGTCCTGCTCTTGCTTATATTATGGAAGTATCAAGGTACAGACTAGATCTATCATGAGATCGTGAGTTGTGGTCTAAACCCTAGGGTATGATGAATCTATGAATGGGTGTATGGATGGCCTCTATGAGCTAAACCCTCTGGTTTATATAGGCACCAGAGGTATCTTGGGTTACACATGGTCGGTTGCCATCTAAGGATTTACATGCCGAATTTAATCAGATATGCTTGAAGTACACACCAAGTCTCCTATCGCAACACTTTGAAGGCCTCCAGAGTCCTCCTTCCTTAGTGGGTTGGCAGTCCGCCCATACATTAGTCCAGTTGGGCTAGGACCCCCTAGGCCTGGACACCATCATTAGGGTTACAGTTCATTCAAAATTTTGTGTTAAGTTTTTACTATTTTTTTGTAGTTTGTATGATCTATCACCAGAATTTATTGACGTTGTTGTTGGAACTAAGGAGCATCTTGGTTTAAGTTATGGTGTGGTTGACAATCTAGTTGTGTTCACTTTTCTTCACATCATGTTTGTAGCATCATTTAGTGTTGTGTATGCATTGTTTGACTATTTTGGAGATCAATATTTTAAGGTAGCTGATCATTACATCAAAGAACATGTTTTGGTTAAGTTTGACAACCGTTTCAGGGTTGATACTATACATCGCCGTAGTTTGAAGCAAGGCATTGGCAGTGAAAATTATGAACTGATGATGGCTACTAAAGTGTCTGAGTTGAAGCCTTGCAAATGTGACTCGTTTGGTTTCAGGAAGATTCAAATCATGCGCCCTCTGCCTAGTAGTTCAGCTGTTGAAAATGATCCTAACACTATAGTGCATGTCCTAATGGTTGTACTGATCTTCTTGGTGGTTCTACTTGAAGAATTTCTCATGTCTTTAAGAGTATTTATGTTGATGATATTTAGCTTTTGAAGTTTTTTGTGTCGATGTCATAGTGAACTATCAGTTGGTGTATTTGTCTTGTATCCTTTTATCTTTCATTAGGTATCTGGTTTATGTGTCAAACTTTAGTTTGTTATTCGCAATGTTTCAGAAATTACTATTTTGTAACGGTTAGTGATCTTTATATATCATTGAGTGTGGTCTTTTTTATTGGTTATTTATTTATTTTATTGATTTAAGCAATTTTGGCGGTTCACTATTTTCGTCTGCTTTAATATTTATGGAGCAATCAAAAATTGACCCCCGCATGTTTTTTAATTATTCACCATGAACTAAAAACTTTTCAATTAATGAAATTTATGTTGTATCTTATATTATTTTAGTTTCTCTTTCCTTTTTGGTCTAGTTTTTTCCGTTGACACTTCTATGTTATGGAGTGTGAGTAATTATTTTTCTTTTCAGTCAGAGGAACTGTGTTAGCCCACTAATTTCCTCAACATACACCACTTCCCCCACGTTTATGTGTCCACTCCCCAAATTTCTAGTATGTTGCCCCTTTTTCTGCTTTAAACCTTCTCTCTTTCTTCTTTCTAACTCTCCTGCTGCACGGTTTCCTTTTCTTATTCTCAATGTTTCTTTTGCTTGTTGCCTTTTGGTCCTCAGTTTATAATTTGATATGTGATTGATAGGTAATTTTACTTTTGTATAAGTGATACTGTTTTCATCCTTTTCGATGATTATTCTTTTTTTTGATTTATAGTATTTTTCTGTTTGTTGCTCAGATTGCTATGGAGCATTCCTCTAGTGTCAAGTGCAAGTGTTCTGACGGTGGATCTTCTTTTGGGAGTTCCAAGGTTTGTGACAAAGATTGGATGGGTGTAGTGTTTTTCTTGTGTCTTGTTCGCATGGTCATATCTATGTTCTTGATATTATGTGTAGTGTGCAATTTTTGTTTGTTTAGTGTGTAATTTTGATTATTTTTATCCTTTTTTATAGAAAGGTGCAGTTGTCAACATGTCTATTGTTTCCAGAGCTCTCCTTGATGTTCCTTTTGGAGAAGTAGATAAGTCATCATTGTGTAAGTTAGTGGTAACACTCCAAGTTCATGATTTGTCGTTGCGCATACTATGTTTGATTTGTGGGAAACATGAATTTCAGGATTGCAGATCATTTCGTCAAGGACACTGTTTTTATCATTGTTTTTTATTTTCCTCTATGTTCTAGTTAATTTATTTTATTTATTTTTGAAGGTGTGTGATCTCATTCGTTGTGTTCTTGTTAGGCTTATTATGATCAGCCAAAGACTATTATTGTTGGTGCTGCTGAAGTTGATGTCCTTGACGATGCTGATCATGGTTCTATTGGTGGTGGTGGTGGTGGTTCAGTTGTTGGTAGTGAATGCAATACTCCTTGAACTTTCAGGATTAGTCAATACAACTAGTTTAGGATCAGAAATTGAAATTGACAGAGTAGAAAAGCTGGTGCTAGCAACACCTCATGATGAAGCTTCTGAAAAATCAAACAACACTGTCTCATAGCAATCTGAAGGACAACTTGAAAGAAGAATAATCCTTGATCCAGAATATATAAAATCTAAAGGCAGAGCGAAGAAGATGGGAAGGTAGAAAGGATTATTAGAAGAAATAATAACGAAGTCAACAGTAACTTACTCATGCTGTCAGCTTAAAGGTCACAATATACAAACTTGCACAACTATCATGGAAGGGACTCAACCAGGCAGGCCTATCAGAAAAATAAATAAACTCATGCCTATAGTAATATTATTTGAATATATACTCCTTGAACTCCAAGAAGCCTTCATTGTAGCCTAATCAGCCGGACCTGTTGCCGTCTCCTGATGGACGGCGAAGGCCTTTGCCGTCCGCCAGGTATGCCTTTGTCGTCCGCCATGGCGGACGGCAAAGTGCCTGATTCCTACAGTGAAGTAGGGATTTGTAGAGGTGCCAGAGCTCAAAGAAAAAATTGAGAGATAATTTTTTTGTAGGCATACTTTTCCCACCAACGAAAACGACTTAGAGTTCCCAACACTTTCCATGTTAGATATATCATAGGCGGTTCCCAAATAGAAAATAAAGATTCCTTTTTCCACCATACTTTCACTTTCCATGGCTAACCGTATCCACGGGTGCCTTCCATACCAACACTTTCCAAGGAATTTATTACTTGACAACATAAAGTAAATTCATTTTTCATTTTGGGACTGGGCATCCCTAATACCTTTGCCTTACTATCGTGCAATGACAAGTGAATAAACACGCATCGTGAGAATAACACATCTAGCATGGAAAATATTGGCCACCCCTCACCGTCTTGCGAGCGGTACGAGCACACAAAAGAGAAATTTATTTTGGAAATTAGAGATGGCACATACAAATTTTCTTAGAACGGAAAAATAATACTGCATATAGGTAGGTATAGTGGACTCATGTGGCAAAACTGGTTTAAAGGATTTTGGATGCACAAGTAGTGATCATACTTAGTGCAAAATGAAGGCTAGAAAAAGATTGAGAAGTGACCAACCAAGAAACGAATAACCTCATAAGCGAGCATTAAGCATAATTAACACCAAATAATGCACCACAAGTAGGATGTAATTTCATTGCATGACTATTGACTTTCGTGCTTGCATAGGGAATCACAAACCTTAACACCAATATTCTTACTAAAGCATAATTACTCATCAACATGACTCACATATCACAACATCATATCTCAAAACTATTACAAGGAATCAAGTTTATTTTGTCCAATGATCTTCATGAAAGTTTTTATTATATCCTTCATGGATGTCTATCACTTTGGAACTAATTTTTCATGTGTTGCTTTTGATAAGCTCAAACAAATATAAGTGAAGATCATGAGCATAATATTTATTTATCTCCAATTATTTTAAGTGAAGCAAGAGATAATTTCTTAAAAAAATTACTAACTCTCAAATAAATCTAAGTGAAGAAGAGAGCATTTCTTCAAAAATACTAAAGCACACCATGCTCAAAAAGATATAAGTGAAGCACTAGAGCAATTCCATAGCTCATAAAGATTTAAGTGACGCATAGAGAGCAATTCTAACAAGTCATGGAATAATTTTGGCTCTCTCAAATAGGTGTGTCCAGAAAGGATTCAAGACTTAAAACACAAATAAAAACAAGCAAAGACTCATATCATACAAGACGCTCCAAGCAAAACTCATAGTATGTGACGAATAAAAATATAGCTTCGAGTAAAATACCGATGGTCGTTAGAAGAAAGAGGGGATGCCACTCGGGGCATCCCCAAGCTTAGTTGCTTTCTTCTCTTTGTATAATAGCTTGGGATGCCATGGGAATCCCCAAGCTTAGGCTCTTCTTATTCCTTATTCCTTCATCCATCGTAACATCACCCAAAACTTGAAAACTTCAATCACACAAAACTCAACAAAACCTTCGTGAGATCCGTTAGTATAAGAAAACAAATCACTACTATAAGTATTGTTGAAAACCAATTCATATTTTATTTTTGCATTATATCTACTGTATTCCAACTTTTCTATGGAAAAAGTCTTCAAAGAAAACCATGGAATCATCAAAACAAGCACACAACGCAAAGAAAACAAAATCTATCAAAAACAGAACAGTCTGTAGCAATTTGGGTATTTCGAATACTTCTGTAACTCCAAAAAATCTGAAAAATTAGGATGACCTGGGAAATTTTTATATTAATCTTCTTAAAAAATAATTGGTATTTTATCATGCTCTAAAAATGCAAATTATTTTCGTGAGTGCAAAAGTTTCTGGTTTTCAGCAAGATCAAGTCAACTATCACCCAAGAAGATCCTAAAGGCTTTACTTGACAAAAACACTAATTAAAACACAAAAAACACAATCATAGCAGTAGCATAATTGTGCTAACACTCAAGAATAGGAAGCAAAAAGCAAAAATAAATTTTATTCATTGGGTTGCCTCCCAACAAGCGCTATTGTTTCACGCCCCTAGCTAGGCATAAAGCAAGGATCTAAGTTTTGTCATCTTTGTTCCTAGATCCATAAGATGCCCTCATGATTGATTCATATGGTGGCCTAATTCTTGTTCTAGGGAAATGTTCCATACCCTTCCTTAGCGGAAATTGTAACTTAATATTGCCTTCTTTCATATCAATCATGGCACTGAGAGTGTGTAAAAACGGTCTACCAAGAATAATTGGACAAGACATATTGCAATCAATATCAAGAACAATAAAATCTATGGGCACATAATTCCTATTTGCTAGAATAAGAACATCATTAATTCTTGCCAAAGGCCTTTTAATAGTAGAATCTGCCAAGTGCAAATTTGAAGAACACTCTTCAATATCGGTAAGACCAAGCACATCACATAAATATTTCAGAAGTGTAGAAACACTAGCACCCAAGTCACATAAAGCAAAACACTCAAAAAATTTAATCTTGACTTTGATAGTAGGTTACCACTCATCATATAATTTTCTGGGAATTGAAACTTCTAATTCCAATTTTTCTTCTAAAGCTTTCATCATAGCATCCACGATATGTTTAGTAAAAGCTTTATTTTGTTCATAAGCATGGGGGGAATTTATCATGGATTGTAACAAAGAAATACAATCAATCAAAGAGAAACTATTATAATTAAAGACTTTGTAATCCAAAAGAGTGGGCACATCACTAGTTAAAGTCTTGACCTCTTCAAACCCACTTTTAATAATTTTCTCAACAAGATTTTCACCCTCCGAATTATCGGGACGCCTTCTAGATAAAGTTAACTCTTCTTCAGTCCCTTTTTAATCAATCTTAATTTTACTAAAAAAAGGAATCAATAGAAGAAACACCAATCATTTTAAGATCTTCATCACTTTTATGACACCAATCACTAGAAAACGCTTTTTCTAAAAATTCTCTTCTAGCTCTAAGCATAGCGGTTCATCTCTTACTTCCATCCATAGAAACATAAAGACTTTAATTGATTCCTCAACCTTAGGCACAAAAATTTTCATCTTGAGATTTTCTACATCATGAGAAATTCTATCAACACTTCTAGACAAATCATCAATCTTATTCAAGTTTTCTTCCATTGTAGCATTGAAAACCTTTTGCGTGTTGATAAATTCTTTAATATTATTCTCAAGAGAAGAGGTGTTCCTATTATTATTATAAGAAGGATTGCCATAGGAATTACCATAATTATTAGAGGAATTACTAGGAAAAGGCCTAGGATTAAATTACCTCTATAAGCATTGTTATTGAAATTGTTTCGTGAGATAAAATTCACATCTACAACATCACTATTTTGCTCAATCAAAGTATACAAAGGCATATCATTGAAATCAGTAGGAGCACTTTACTAGCAACCAATTTCATAAGAGCATCAACTTTTTCACTCAAGGAAGAAATTTCTTCAACCGAATTAACTTTTGTACTAGTAGGAGCTCTTTCGGTATGCCATTGTGAATAATTTGCCATAATATTATCAAGCAATTTGGTAGCTTCACCCAATGTAATTTCCATAAAAGTACCACCCGCCGCGGAATTTATAAGATTACGAGAAACAAAATTCAACCCTGCATAAATTTTTTGTATGATCATCCAAAGATTTAACCCATGAGTTGGGCAATTCCTTATCATCCTTTTCATCCTTTCCCAGGATTGTGCAACATGCTCATGTTCAAGTTGCTTGAAATTCATGATCTGGGTTCTAAGGGAAATAATTTTTGCGGGCAGAAATTACTTAGTGATAAAATCATCCTTGCACTTATTCCACGAATCGATACTATTGCGGGGCAAAGAAGAAAACCAAATTTTTGCAGAAACATGCAAAGAAAACAGAAATAATTTCATCTTCACAACATCATTGTCCACATCTTTTTTTCTTTTGCATGTCACATAATTTCATCTTCACAACATCATTGTCCACATCATTGTTAAGATGGGATGCGACATCCTCATTAGGAGTACCGGAAAATTGATCTTTCATATAAAGATTCAGCAAAGCAGTATTAATATCACAAGATCCCGCACTAGTGGCCGGAGGAGCAATCGGAGTGCCAATAAAACCATTGTTGTTGGTATTTGAGAAATCACACAACTTGGTGTTCTCTTGAGTCATGGTGACTACACAACAAGATTGCACTCAAAAATAGATCTGGCAAGAAAATGGCGAAGGCAAAAGGGGGCGAATAAAATGGCAATTTTTTGTGAAGTGGAGGAGAGGAAAACGAGAGGCAAATGGAAAATAATGTAAATTGCAAGGAGATGAGATTTGTGATTAGGAACCTGGTAGATGTTGATGATGTCTCCCTGACAACGGTGCCAGAAATTCCTTTTGATGTCTGGTAGAACTACGTCAGTATTTCCCCAAAGAGGAAGGGATGATGCAGCACAACGACGGTAGGTATTTCCCTCAGTGATGAGACCAAGTTTATAGAACCAGTAGGAGAACCAAGCAACACTACGTAAACAACACCTACACACAAATAACAAATACTCGCAACCTGACATGTTAAAGGGGTTGTCAATCCCTTTCGGGTAACAACGCCAGAAATTGGCAAACGGACGTGATAAAAATATGATAGATAGGATAAAATAGATCTTGGATAAAATAAATTGCAGCAAGGTATTTTTGTATTTTTGGTTTAATAGATCTGAAAATAAAAGCAAAGGAAAATAGATTGCAAAGGCAAATATATTAAAGAAGAGACCCGGGGGCCGTAGTTTTCACTAGTGGCTTCTCTCGATAAAAATAGCCGATGGTGG
The DNA here is from genome assembly GCF_018294505.1 of Triticum aestivum. Classification (NCBI taxonomy): domain Eukaryota; kingdom Viridiplantae; phylum Streptophyta; class Magnoliopsida; order Poales; family Poaceae; genus Triticum; species Triticum aestivum. The sequence continues at coordinate 231,312,563 of NC_057800.1, forward strand.
GTAAACGAATTACTGTTGGGCAATTGATAGAACTTCAAATAATCATGACGATATCCAGGCATTGATCATTATATAGGCATCACGTCCAAGATTAGTAGACCGACTCCTGCCTGCATCTACTACTATTACTCCACACATCGACTGCTATCCAGCATGCATCTATTGTATTAAGTTCATGGAGAAATGGAGTAATGCAATAAGAATGATGACATGATGTAGACAAGATCTATTTATGTATAAATATACCCCATCTTGTTATCATTAATAGCAACAATACATACATGTCAGTTCCCCTTCTGTCACTGGGATCAAGCACTGTAAGATCGAACCCATCACAAAGCACATCTTCCCATTGCAAGATAAATAGATCAAGTTGGCTAGACAAAACCCAAATATCGGAGAAGAAATATGAGTCTATAAGAAATCATGCATATAAGAGATCAAAAGACTCAATTAACTTTCATGGATAAAAACATAGATCTGATCATAAACTCAAATTCATCGGATCCCAACAAACACACAACAAAAAGAGTTACATCATATGGATCTCCAAGAAACCATTGTATTGAGAATCAAAAGAGAGAGGAAGCCATTTAGCTACTAACTACGGGCCCGAAGGTCTACAAAATACTACTCACGCATCATCGGAGAGGCACCAATGGGCATGATGAACCCCTCTGTGATGGTGTCTAGATTGGATCTGGTGTTTCTGGACTCTGTAGTGGCTGGAATTGATTTTCGTCGACTCCCCTAGGGTTTCTAGAATATTGGGGTATTTATAGAGCAAAGAGTTGGTTCGGGAGGCACCCGAGGTGGGCACAACCTACCAGGGCACGCCTGGGCCTCCAGGCGTGCCCTGGTGGGTTGTGCTCCCCTCAGAGCACCCCCCCAGGCGCTTCTTCGGCCCATTGGATGTCTTCTAGTCCAAAAAAATCCAGAAAAACTTTCGCTACATTTGCACTCCGTTTGATATTGATTTCCTATGATGTAAAAAACATGCAAAAAACAACAACTGGCATTTGGCACTATGTCAATAGGTTAATACGAAAAATGATATAAAATGACTATAAAACGATTATAAAACATCCAAGAATGATAATATAATAGCATGGAACAATCAAAAATTATAGATATGTTCGAGACGTATCACTTCCCCAACATGATTGTGCGCCGGCCCGAACCGCTAGCAAAGAGCGCGTGGAGGGACGCGACCCGAGCGAGCCTTGGCACCTAAACGGTGAGTAGAGCGTGCAGAGGGATGCGACCCAAGGGAGCCTAAACGGCGAGTAGAGCAGGCGGAGAGACGCCAGGGCGGAGCGCGCCGTGGCTGCCTCAATGGGGAGCAAAACGCGCGGACGGACATGGGCAGAGCACGCCGGGGCCGCTTCAACGACGAGTAGAGCGTGCTGCGGCCGCCTCAACGGTGAGTAACCACACCTGCATATCGCAATTCTGGTCAACCTTCTGGCACCCCTGGTAGGTGCGACGGTGCATCCATCAGACACGATGGTGTTATTTGGACCGTGTGTGATAGTGGGCAGACATGTACTTGTACATCCGAGAACGTGGGCCCACGTGCGCCATCCAGGAACCATTTTGGGCTTCCGATGTGTGTGCGATGCGTGGCATACGGTTGATCCAGAAGAACTGTTTGTGATGAGCCAGAACAACAGAAATAGACAACCATATGAAGTTGTGTTTCAGGCTTCGAGCCCAGAACCATCAATAAATTTTGACCTTGTTTCTCTTCACATTCTAGATTACAATGCAATAAGTAGCAAATCTATCCACACCGATCAAACCTAAATGTGTTCACACTTAGCACTGGGCTATAAAAACTATCCACTAGAAAATTACTTCACAGTTCCTCTCCTCATCACCAGTGGTAGAGACAGGGGTGCCAGCAAGGGCCCTGGCCCCCATAACATCCTTGAATTCAAGCTAATATGCACATTAGTAGGTCATTAATTCCTGCTAAAATGGAGTAATTTGACAGGCCGGTCCTTCCCAATGCTACCTCTTGAGCTTGCGTTGGTTTTTCTCTTGAAGAGGAAAGGGTGATGCAGCAAACTTGAGTAAGTATTTCCCCAGTTTTGAGAACAAAGGTATCAATCCAGTAGGAGGCAACGCGACAAGCCACCGAATACCTGCACAAACAATCACCAACTTGCAACCAACGCAATAAGGGGTTGTCAATCCCTTCACAGTTATTTGCAAAGTGAGATATGATATAGATGGATAAATGGTAAAATAACATTTTGGCTATTTTTGGTTTATGGAACAGAAAGTAAAAGATTGCAAAGAAAGTAAATCGGAAACTAAAATTATAGATCAGAAACTTATATGATGGAAAATAGACCCGGGGGCCATAGGTTTCACTAGAGGCTTCTCTCAAGATAGAAATTATTACGATGGGTGAACAAATTACTGCTGAGCAATTGATAGAAAAGTGCAAAGTTATGACGATATCTAAGGCAATGATCATGAATATAGGCATCAGATTCGTGTCAAGTAGACCGAAACGATTCTGCATCTACTACTATTACTCCACACATCGACCGACTCCTACCTGCATCTAGACTATTAAGTTCATAAGAATAGAGTAACGCATTAAGTAAGATGACATGATGTAGCGGGATTAACTCAAGCAATATGATGAAATCCCCATCTTGTTATCCTCGATGGCAACAATACTATACGTCTCGGTTCCCCTTCTGTCACTAGGATTGAGCACTGCAAGATTGAATCCAAAGCTAAGCACTTCTCCCATTGCAAGAAAAACCGGTCTAGTTGGCCAAACCAAATCGATCGTTCGAAGAGACTTGCAAAGATACCAAATTATGCATATAAGAATTCAGAGGGGATTCAAATAATGTTCATAGATAAGTTGATCATAAATCCACAATTCATTGAATCTCGGCAAACACGCCGCAAAAGAGTATTACATTGAACAGATCTCGAAGAACATCTAGGAGAACATGGTATTGAGAATCAAAGAGAGAAGAATCCATCTAGCTACTAGCTAGGGACCCGTAGGTCTGTGGTAAACTACTCACGCTTCATCAGAGAGGCAATGGTGTTGATGTATAAGCCCTCCATGATCGAATCCCCCTCCGCAGGATGCTGGAAAAGGCCCCAAGATGGGATCTCATGGGTACAGAAGGTTGCCGTGGTGGAAAAGTGGTTTTGTGGCTGGAAGTTTTTGGGGTATTTGAGAATACATATAGGAGGAAGATCTAGGTCAGGGGGTCACCGAGGGGCCCACAAGGTCGGGGGCGCGCCCTACCCCCTGGGCACGCCATCCACCCTTGTGGCTGCCTCATGGCTCTTCTAACTTGCACTCCAAGTCTCCTGGGTGTCTTCTAGTCCATGAAAAACCATCGCAAAAGTTTTATTCCGTTTGGTATTCCTTTTCTGCGATACTCTAAAACAAGGAAAAAATAGAAATCGGCACTGGGCTCTAGGTTAATAGGTTAGTCCCAAAAATCATATAAAATAGCATATTAATGCATATAAAACATCCAAAACAGATAATATAATAGCATGGAACAATAAAAAATTATAGATACCTTGGAGACGTATCCCCAAGCTTAATTCCTGCTCGTCCTCGAGTAGGTAAATGATAAAACTAGAATTTTTGATGTGGAATGCTACCTAACATATTTATCCATGTAATTATCTTTATTGTGGCATGAATGTTCAGATCCGTAAGATTCAAAACAAAAATTTAATATTGACATAAAAACAATAATATTTCAAGCATACTAACAAATAATTATGTCTTGTCAAAATAACATGGCCAAAGAAAGCTTATCCCTACAAAATCATATAGTCTGGCTATGCTCCATCTTCATCACACAAAATATTCAAATCATGCACAACCCCAATGACAAGCCAAACAATTGTTTCATACTTCTGATGTTCTCAAACCTTTTCAACTTTCACGCAATACATGAGCGTGAGCCATGGACATAGCACTATAGGTGGAATAGACGGTGGTTGTGGAGAAGATAAAAAGAAGGAGATAGTCTCACATCAACTAGGCGTATCAATGGGCTATGGAGATGCCCATTAATAGATATCAATGTGAGTGAGTAGGGATTTCTATGCAACGGATGCAGTAGAACTATAAGTTTAAGAAAGCTCAAAAATAAAACTAAGTCGGTGTGCATCCAACTTGCTTGCTCATGAAGACCTAGGGCATTTTGAGGAAGCCCATCGTTGGAATATACAAGACAAGTTTTATAATGAAAAATTCCCACTAGTATATGAAAGTGATATCATAGGAGACTCTCTATCATGAAGATCATGGTACTACTTTGAAGCACAAGTGTGGCAAAAAGGATAGTAACATTGTCCCTTCTCTCTTTTTCTCTTATTTTTTTCTCTCTTTTTTGGGCCTTCTCCTTTTTTTGGCCTTTCTCTTTTTCTCCTCACATGGGACAATGCTCTAATAATGAAGATCATCACACTTTTATTTACTTACAACTCGAAAATTACAACTTGATACTAGAATAGAAATATGACTCTATGTGAATGCCTCCGACGGTGTACCGGGATGTGTGATGAATCAAGAGCGACATGTATAAAAAAATGATGATGTGTGTCATAATAAGCGGAACAGTGGAAAGTTACATGGCAATATATCTTGGAATGGCTATGGAAATGCCATAATAGGTAGGTATGGTGGCTGTCTTGAGGAAGGATATGTGGTGGGTTTATGGTACTGGCAAAAGTTGCACAGTACTAGAGAGGCTAGCAATGACAGAAAGGTGGGAGTGCGTGTAATCCATGGACTCAACATTAGTCATAAAGAACTCACATATTTATTGCAAAAATCTATTAGTCATAGAAACAAAGTACTATGTGCATGAACCTAGGGGGATAGATTGGTAGGAATAGACCATCGCTCGTCCCCGACCGCCACTCATAGGGAAGATAGTCAAAAAACATCTCATGATCCAACTTCGTTACATAACGGTTCACCATACGTGCATGCTTCGGGACTCTAATATCACCATCTTCATATCTCAAAACAATCATCTGGAATCAAACTTCTCATAGTATTCAATGCACTCTATATGAAAGTTTTTATTATGTCCCTCTTGGATACCTATCATATTAGGACTAATTTTATAACCAAAGCAAATTACCATGCTGTTCTAAAGGCTCTCAAAATAATATAAGTGAAGTACGAGAGTTCATCAATTTCTATAAAATAAAACCACCGTCGTGCTCTAAAAAGATATAAGTGAAGCACTAGAGCAATTTTGCCTAGCTCAAAAAATATTAGTGAAGCACATAGAGCATTCTAATAAATCAAAATTCATGCATGTCTCTCTCAAAATGTGTGTACAGCAAGGATGATTGTGGCAAACTAAAAATCAAAGACTCAAATCATACATGCCGCTCCAAGCAAAACACATATCATGTGGTGAATAAAAATATAGCCTCAAGTAAAGTTACCGATACACGAAGATGAAAGAGGGGATGCCTTCCCGGGGCATCCCCAAGCTTAGGCCCTTTGGCCTCCTTGAAAATTACCTTGGGTGACTTTGGCATCCGCAATCTTAGGCTCTTGCCACTCCTTATTCCATAGTTCATCAAATCTTTATCCAAAAGTTGAAAACTTCACAACACAAAACTTCAACAGAAAATCTCATAAGCTCCTTTAGTATAAGAAACTAAATCACCACTTTTGGTACTGTTGTGAACTCATTCTTTATTTATATTGGTGTAATATCTATTGTATTACAACTTTTTCATGGTTCATACCCCCCCCATACTAGCCATAGATTCATCAAAATAAGCAAACAACCTGCAAAAAACAGAATCTGTCAAAAACAGAACAGTCTATAGAAATCTGGATGTTACAAATACTTATGTAACTCCAAAAATCCTGCGAAATTAGGAAGTCCTAGGAAATTTGTTTATAAATGCTCTGCCAAAAGAATCAGTATTTTATCGCGCTTGTGTTAAAAACAAAATCTAATCTCCTCGGTGCAAAAGTTTCTATTTTTTAGCAGGATCAAATCAACTATCACCGTAAGCTATCCCAAAGGTCTTACTTGGCACAAACACTAATTAAAACATAAAACCACATCTAATCAGAGGCCAGATGAAAAATTTATTGCAAAACAGAATCTAAAAAGCAAAAACAAAAATAAAATTGGGTTGCCTCCCAACAAGCGCTATTGTTTAATGCCCTTAGCTAGGCATAAAACACGAATAGATCTAAGTATTGTCATCTTTGGCATGCAATTCCTCAATTACACACTTATGATTCTTAGAATATTCTTTAGTTTTATAAATGATCAAACTCCTAGGCAAGAAATCAAGAAATTCATTCGTGACAATAGGTTCCTTAATAACATCGAAAAAATTGGGGTGAACACTAATTGATTTGAGATCTTCATTTTTTTTTACTAGAGGATTCGCCCTTAATTTTAGGAACATAAGAAATCTTAGCAATCTTAGGAGGAATATTTGGAGTTGTTTTAACGGAGGAAAAAGCGGTACCCAAGTTGGTAATAATATCTTCTAGTTTGCCAATTCTAGTAGAATCTTGATCTATCTTTTTCATTAACTATGGGTTCCTTTTCCTTAAGGTTCTTTAGAGTAACTCCTACCTTAGATCCATATTGAGTAATATGATTATGAATCTTTTTACCCAAATGTTCAATCAACTCTATGGTAGAAATTTTATTTTCAATAATATCTAATCTTTGCATCACATGTTCCAAGGTTAAAATAGTTCCATTAACCAAAAGAGGTGGTGGGCCTAGAAAATCTATCATGGAATTGTAAGAATCAAAAGTATGGCTCCCCAAGAAATTCCCCCGAGTAATGGTATCTAGATCATATGTATTCCAAGGAGTAACTCCTACATAAAATTGTGAAGAAGAACAGAAGTAGATTGCTTTCGAGTAGATCTATTTTGAGCATTGCAAATTCTATACCAAGCATCTTTAAATTCTCTCCTTCCCTTTGTTTAAAGTTGAGAACCTCATTATCGAGAGTGCTAACAAGGATGGGAGGACTAGCCATAGAAGCGAGAAAGGCAGAAGAAGAAGACGAACGGAAGAAGGGCGAAGAAAAGGCAAATCAATTCGAAAATCATTTTAGAAGTGGGGGAGAGGAAAATGAGAGGCGAATGGTGAATCATGTAATGCGAGGTATGAGAGTTTATGATGGGTACTTGGTATATCTTGGCTTGGCGTAGATCTCCTCGGCAACGGCGCCAGAAATGCTTCTTACTAGCTCTTGAGCTTGTGTTAGTTTTTCCCTTGAAGAGGAAAGGGTGATGCAACAAAGTAGAGTAAGTATTTCCCTCAGTTTTGAGAACCAAGGTATCAATCTAGTAGGAGGCAACGCGACAAGCCACCGAATACCTGCACAAACAAACACCAACTTGCACCCAACATGATAAGGGGTTGTCAATCCCTTCACGGTTATTTGCAAAGTGAGATCTGATATAGATGGATAAATGGTAAAATAATATTTTGGGTATTTTTGGTTTATGGAACGGAAATTAAAAGATTGCAAAGGAAGTAAATCGGAAACTAAAATTATAGATCAGAAACTTATATGATGGAAAATAGACCCGGGGGCCATAGGTTTCACTAGAGGCTTCTCTCAAGATAGAAATTATTACGGTGGGTGAACAAATTACTATCGAGCAATTGATAGAAAAGCACAAAGTTATGACGATATCTAAGGCAATGATCATGAATATAGGCATCACGTCCGTGTCAAGTAGACCGAAACGATTCTGCATCTACTACTATTACTCCACACATCGACCGACTCATGTCTGCATCAAGAGTATTAAGTTCACAAGAACATAGTAACACATTAAGTAACATGACATGATGTAGCGGGATTAACTCAAGCAATATGATGAAAACCCCATCTTGTTATCCTCGATGACAACAATACAATACGTGTCGGTTCCTCTTCTGTCACTAGGATCGGGCACCGCAAGATTGAACCAAAGATAAGCACTTCTCCCATTGCAAGAAAAAACAATATAGTTAGCCAAACCAAATCGATAGTTCGAAGAGACTTGCAAAGATATCAATTCATGCATATAAGAATTCCAAGGAGATTCAAATAATGTTCAAGGATCTCGGCAAACACACCGCAAAAGAGTATTACATCGAATAGATATCCAAGAACATCGAGGTGAACATGGTATTGAGAACCAAAGAGAGAGAAGAAGCCACCTAGCTACTAGCTATGGACCCATAGGTCTATGGTCAACTACTCACGCTTCATCAGAGAGGCAATGGTGTTGATGTAGAAGCCTTCGGTGATCAAATCCCCCTCCGATGGGATGTCGGAAAAGGCCCCAAGATGGGATCTCATAGGTACAAACGGTCGCGCCGGTGGAAAAGTGGTTTTGTGGCTCCCCTCGAAGTTTTCAGGGTATTTGAGAATATATATAGGAGGAAGATCTACGTCAGGGGGTCACTGAGGGGCCCACAAGGCCGGGGGGCGTGCCCTCCAACCTTGTGGCCGCCTCGTGGCTCTTCTGACTTGCAGTCCAAGTCTCCTGGATGTCTTTTGGTCCAAGAAAAATCATCGCGAAAGTTTTATTCCTATTGGACTCCGTTTGGTATTCCTTTTCTGCGAAACTCTAAAACAAGGAAAAACAGAAACTGGCATTGGGCTCTAGGTTAATAGGTTAGTCCCAAAGATCACATAAAATAGCATATTAATGCATATAAAACATCCAAAACAGATAATATAATAGCATGGAACAATAAAAAATTATAGATACGTTGGGGACTTATCACCCAACAAAGCTAAACAACACTTGGCCCCCCTTATTCAACTTTCCTGGTTCCGCCATGGCTCATCGCCCACAAAACCGGCCTTTCCTATCAAGTCGTTCCGCCATGACTAGTAGGAGGAGTTTTGGGTGGACATATAACCAGGGAGCAAAGACCAAGGCCGTGGAAGCACTAGAGAGGTCCCGCCGCTATGCGCAGCCGCAACAGAGATATCCCGGCGCGCCGTGGAGCCCTCAAGCGAGCTCTTACCGGCACATGAGGGCTCTCAAAGCGCACTCACCTCATCTGCGATCACAACAAGCTGGCGTTGCTGAAGTCCTTGGCCAGCGACGAAGACATTCTCGCTGGCCTCATTAAGCAGCAGGAGCTGGTCGACAGCTTGATGAAGCTACTCGAGATCAGCGATGCCTCGGTTGAGATGGCGACCAGCCTCGTCGAGCAACTCATGGGTGACAATGCGGAGCTCCGCAAGGCGCTCACCAAGAATAAGGAGGAGGCCGCCGACTGGAAGATGCTGCATGAGCAGAGCAATGCCTCGAGGATGACTCTAAAAGAGGTCGTCGAGGAACTGATGGGTGACTTGAGGAAGCTTCGAATCAAGAGCGAGCAGGAGGTGGCGAAATCCATGGCTGTTGTCAAGAAAAGTTGTGAGGAATTGGAAGGAGCTAGAGGATGTCGTCACGTGGCGATCCATCGAGGAGTGGAGACAGTAGCGACCAGATCATTGTCTGCGATTTCCTTCTTAACTTGACCTCGTGTCTTCCGGGCTTTGCCGCATGTGGTATTTTAAATTATCCAGAATATGTAAGACAATTATTATCCGCGTCATAGTAAATTTGTCATCGTATTATCCGTTGCCATTTTATTCGTCGTCGTATTATTTTTTGCCCTATGTGGCATTTTAAATTATCCGGAATATGAGTTGAAAACACGAACAAAGCAAATGCTAACGTTGAGCGGGGCCATGGGATCACAAGCAAACACCCTCCATCCAGGTGCTTTAATTAACTGTGTGTTAAACAGCGGCTCGGCCTCCATTAATGGAGAAGTTGTGAGCGAGGCGGGCGGCTGATGGATGGAGGTCAAAGAGCTCTCTTCCCTGTGAGCATGGACGGCCTTGCTGCTCGCACGTGTCCAGTCGAGCCTGCGAGGTGGACATGATGCATGCGTCCTGTCGAGCCTGCGTGACAGACTGCTTGCACGCGTCCCGTCCAGCCTGCATGGCGGACTTCTCTTGCTCGCCCCGTCTAATCAAACAGATGCACGCACGCCACTGAGTATGGTTAAATTTTGGCACAAAATAAAAAGATGACCAATGAACGAGGACATAGGTAGTACTATCCACGGGAACACACGGTTCATATAATACAACCATTTGCGATATCAATGTGTCAGCTATTTGTTTCAAAAGGACCGTTGGCTATTACTGTGTGCGCCTTGTCTCAAACTAGATGATATTTTACCATGGGATATATGTGTCATGTCATGAAACCATGCCAAGTTTCATGTTTCTGGGTGAGTTTTTGATTTACTCGGATTAAAAAACCGAGATTCTCAATGTTTCAGGACGGCGAGACATTTGTAATTCATTCCCATTCCTTCAATGAGACCTAAACATGCACCCAATGACACATGCATGATTTCCCACCCGTTTTGCTTCACTTTAGCATGTGCTTGTAGTTCAAATTTGAATTATGGACTACATTGAATGCCTAAAAACTGAATTAATATATAAAATGGCCAAACGAACCCTGAACAATTTCAAATTTCAGCACGACACTCTTGTTATTCTATGTTGCCCGTAGAAAACAAAATACAAGGTGAGAAGAGGCAGCAATTATCGTTTCACCCACAAGAGGCTTTGGTTTGTAAGAGTCTTGTAATATAGATGGGCCCAAAATGGACAATTTTTTTACCATGACATATATGTGCCACATCATGACACCATGCGAAGGTTCATGATTTTCTGGCGAGTTTTGGATTTACGGAGATTTAAAAACCAAGATTTGCAATGTTTGAGGTTGAGCCAGGACACCGAGACGGTTGAATTCATTCCCATTCCTTCCATGGGATCTAAACACGCACCCAAAGGACACATGTACAATTTTCTAGCCATTTTGGTGCACTGGAGCATATATTTGTAGTTTGGATTTGAATTATGGACATTAAATGCCTAGAAAACTCAATTAATGAATAAAAAGGTCAAATGAACCCTGAATAATTTCAAAGTTCAGCGCGAATCTCCCATTGTTCCATGTCGCATGTAGAAGAAAATATAAGGCTAGAAGAGGGAGCGATTATCGTTTCGCCCACAAGGGGACACGTTTCCCTATAGAAACCACGAGGTTTCTTGCGAGAGGCTCCAGTTTGTAAGAGGTTTGTAATAAATCTTGGCCCAAATTGGACAATGTTTTTACCACGACATATATGTGCCATGACGTGACACCATGCCAACTTTCATGATTTTCTGGTTAGTTTTGGATTTACAGGGATTTAAAAATCGAGATTCCAAATGTTTGAGGACGAGCCAGGACGCCGGTGCGGTTGCAATTCATTCCCATTCCTTGCATGGGACCTAAACATGCACCCAAGGACACATGTATGAATTTTCTAGCTATTTTGGTGAACTGGGGAATGTATCTGTAGTTCATATTTGAAATATGGACATTAAATGCCTAGGAAACTCAATTAATGTATCAAAAGGCCAAACAAATCCTGAATAATTTTAAATTTCAACACGGATATCCTGTCATTCCATGTTTCCTGTAAAAAAATACAAGGCGAAATGAGGCCGTGATTATCGTTTTGCCCACAAGGGGGACATGTTTCCCTATCGAAACCACGAGGCTTCTGGAGAGAAGCTCCGGTTTATAAATGGCTTGTAATAAAACTTGCCCCAAATTGAACAATTTCTTTCCTCGACATATATGTGCCATGTCGTGACACCATGCCAAGTTTCACGATTTTCGGGTGAGTTTTGGATTTATGGGGATTTAAAAACCGAGATTCTCAATGTCCAGGCCGAGCCAAACGCCGAGACAGTTGTAATTCATTCTCATTCTTTGCATGGGACCTAAACATGCATCCAAGGACACATGTATGATTTTTGTAGCCATTTTGGTTCAGTAATTTGAATTATGCACATTAAATTAATTCTTATAAAACTTAATTATAATGTATAAAATGTTGGGAAACGTAGTAATTCAAAAAATTCCTACGATCACGCAAGATCTATCTACGAGAAGCATAGCAACGAGATGGGAGAGTGTGTCCACGTACCCTCGTAGACTGAAAGCAGAAGTGTTATGTAACGCGGTTGATGTAGTCGAACGTCTTCATGATCCAACCAATCCAAGTACCGAACGTACGACACCTCCGTGTTCAGCACACATTCAGCACTATGACGTCCCTCGAGCTCTTGATCCAGTAGAGGGTCGAGGGAGAGTTCCATCAGCACGACGGCGTGGTGACGGTGTTGGTAATGTGATCCGTGCAGGGCTTCGCCTAAGCACTACGACAATATGACTGAGGTGGTAAACTATGGAGGGGGAACCACACATGGCTAAAGAACAATTGATGTGTCTTTAGGGTGCCCCTGGCCACGTATATAAAGAAGGGGGAGGAGGAGGCCAGCGGCCAAGGTGGGTGCGCCAAGGGGGGAGTTCAACTAGGATTCCCAATCCTAGTTGGATTCCCTTTCCTATTCCAAGAGAGGGAAGGAGAGCGAGAGGGAAAGGAAAGAGGGGGTTGCGCCCCCTCCCCCTAGTCCAATTCGGACTACCTTGGGGGGGGGGGGCGCCACCTTGTTGCCTGCCCTCATCTACTCCCTTATGGCCCATTAAGGCCCATAACTTCCCCGGGGGGTTCCGGTAACCCCTCGGTTCCCCGATAAATATCTGAAACGTCCTGAAACCTTTTCGGTGTCCGAATACGTTCATCCAATATATCAATCTTTACCTCTCGACCATTTCGAGACTCCTCGTCATGTCTGTGATCTCATTCGGGACTCCAAACAAACTTTGGTCACCAAAACACATAACTCATAATACAAATCGTCATCGAACGTTAAGCGTGCGGACCCTACGAGTTCGAGAACTATGTCGACATGACCGAGACATATCTCTGGTCAATAACCAATAGCAGAACCTAGATTCTCATATTGGCTCCTACATATTCTATGAAGATCTTTATCGGTCAAACCACATAACAACATACGTTATTCCCTTTTTCATCGGTATGTTACTTACCCGAGATTCGATCATCGGTATCATCATACCTAGTTCAATCTCGTTACTGGCAAGTCTCTTTACTCATTCCGTCATGCATCATCTCGCAACTAACTCATTAGTTACATTGCTTGCAAGGCTTATAGTGATGTGCATTACCGAGAGGGCCTAGAGATACCTCTCTGATACACGGAGTGACAAATCCTAATCTCGATCTCTGCGAACTCAACAAACACCTTTAGAGACACATGTAGAGCATATTTATAATCACACAGTTACGTTGTGATGTTTGATAGCACAGAAGGTGTTCCTCTGGTATTCAGGATTTACATAATCTCATAGTCAGAGGAATATGTATAAGTCATGAAGAAAGCAATAGCAATAAAACTAGACGATCATAATGCTAAGCTAACGGATGGGTCTTGTCCATCACATCATTCTCTAATGATGTGATCATGTTCATCAAATGACAACACATATCTATGGTTAGGAAACTTAACCATCTTTGATTAACGAGCTAGTCAAGTAGAGGCATACTAGGGACACTCTGTTTTGTCTATGTATTCAAACATGTACTAACTTTCTGGTTTATACAATTCTAGCATGAATAATAAACATTTATCATGATATAAGGAAATATAAATAACAACTTTATTAGTGCCTCTAGGGCATATTTCCTTCATAAAAAAGGCCAAACGAACCTTGGATATTTAAAGCAGTTCTGGTCAACCGTCTGTCACCCATGGGTAAGCATAGTGCGCATGCGTCGTGCTAGCTCACGCTTCCTTCTCTACTAAGTTTTCCCTATTAATGTTGTTATATATACAAACACACTACCGTTTCCCGCCACTCCTCCCATCAGTTTCCCGCCTCTTCTCCCATCGGTTTCCCGCTGCCAGTGTTAGTGCTCATGGAAGGCTAGGCGGTGACACACCGGCCATGTAAATATTGCACACAGTTTCCAAAAGCACAAACGTGTGTGATAGTAGGGAGTAGGTCCCATACGGTGACCAGCGTGAAACGCCTTAAAGGCAAGGAGGCAATTCTTGTCAGCAAGGGGCGGCTTCCCATCCGCTAACCTAGTCGAAGAGAATGCAGAAGTTAAGCATGCTCGGGATGGACTAGTCTAAGGATGGGTGACCCCAGTGGGAAGTTGCATATCTCAAGCTTCATTTAAACGTCATGATATGATCATTATAGACATTTACCATCTAAATGTCTCTATAGTGACCTATCATGACGATTATATAAACCTTGGGATCCTTGTTTGCTAATTTGTAGAATATGTTTTTATTGGTAATGTTACTGATGTAGTTGGTGCCCCATCGAACTTGTGCTTTTGGGATTTGAACAAATCACACACTAGACACGTACATTTTTTGGGGCCGCATGCAGGGTATAGGGGGCCGGGTTTTCTGACTGAGCACATCTCCCTTGTGCGGTTTATAGACGCCGCACATATCTGTGGGCTCCCCGAGGTCTATATATCATCCTTATCCGATAACGAGGGGGCCCTATACAATCTATCTGTTTGACCCAACATACGAGAAGGGTTTGATCATGATGGATTCCTATTGCTATGTGTGCTATGTTAGACCAAATAAAGTTTGAGCGCATGCATTGGACGACACCCCCCCCCCCCCCGCGCGCGCCTCGAAGTTGGGGAACCGACATCGTACATATTGAACCTGGCTTGGGGTCGGGTATGGTGTTCAGCTTGTAATGTAGTTGGGGCCCCATCAAAGTTGTGCATTGGGGATTTGAACACATCACACACCACCCATACATATTTTTGGGCCACATGCAGTGTATAGGGGGGTCTTCTGATCGACCACGTCTCCCTTGTGTGGTTTTTTGTGATGACACACATATCTTTGGGCTCTCAGAGTGTATATATCATCCCTTTGACCGATAACGAGGGATATGTGTTGGCCATGAAAGTATTTCTCCTAGTTTGTGTTAGGGCCGGTCACCGTCACATGTCGTTCAACAAAAGTTCGACCTCATGCGTTGTCAGGATTCCCTCCCACACACTCGGATTGGTGGGTTCGACCGACATCATACCCTGCGTATCTCGTCCTTAATTACCTGACTTTCATGGTTGTTGTCTGTATCAAGAGGCAGGCGCCACAGCTAAATTGTACATTATTCAATATTGAAGACACAAATCACACCTTCCGACATACATCATTTTGGGGCCCATCTAGGCGGTGCTGGTTTTGTGGTCCATCTCGTGTGATTTTTTGATGATGGTTCAATCTATTGGCCCAAGCGGTTTATATATATATATATATATATATATATATATATATATATATATATATCCATTTTTTATCGACAACAACAGTTGTCCTTTGACCAGGCGATAGATTCACTGGTCCGTCTTATGGTAGGTCATGGCGACATGCATGTATGACCAAAGTATCATTACGTGCATCCGCCCCGCTGACATGAAGTGGGAGGTGGGTCAAGCACCCTTGCTAGGTAGCTACGACATTATGACATTGTAGATATATCCAAGGGTGCTTTTGGGTTTGCGAGGCAGGTGCCACCAAAGTTGTGCATTGTGTATTTAAAGTTTTAAACATCACACCTATATTCCTACATATATTTGGCCACTTCCAGGTGGTTCTTGACTTCTGACCCCTCTCATCGATCTTCGACGACACACCCAACCATGGGCCCACGCGGTCAAAGTTGTGCATTGGAATTTTGAACATCATAGACCACCCTTTTCACTCATATATATATATATTTGAGCCACATGCTGGTGTGGCTGTCTTCTGACCCTCTCTGACATTTTTTGCTGCAAAGACTTGAATGACGCTCAACGGACACGGGTGTACTGGCTGCACCGTGTGCCATGCAAGTGCATTGTGAAATCACCACGACTGTGCAAGCGAGATCAAGGGTGTAGGTAGTGATTAATCGTGTGCGGTGCTAGTGGGCTGTGAAATCACCACGACTGCGCAAGCGCGAGCAGAGGTGGAGGTAGTGGTATAACCATGTGTGATGCAAGTGCGCTATGAATCCCCACGACTGCGCAAGTGATGTCGCTTGAACTACGTCGTATTTCCTCAAAGAGGAAGGGGTGATGCAGCACAACTAATGTAGGTATTTCCCTCAGTTATGAAACCATGGTATCAATCTAGTAGGAGAACCAATCAACACTATGTAAACGTTACCTGCACACAAAGAACAAATACTTGCAACCCGACGCTTATAAGAGGTTGTCAATGAAGGAAATATGCCCTCGAGGCAATAATAAAGTTATTATTTATTTCCTTATATCATGATAAATGTTTATTATTCATGCTAGAATTGTACTAACCGGAAACTTAGTACATGTGTGAATACATAGACAAACAGAGTGTCACTAGTATGCCTCTACTTGACTAGCTCATTAATCAAAGATGGTTAAGTTTCCAAACCATAGACATGAGCTGTCATTTGATTAACGGGATCACATCATTAGGAGAATGATGTGATTGACTTGACCCATTCCGTTAGCTTAGCACTTGGTCGTTTAGTTTACTACTATTGCTTTCTTCATGACTCATACATGTTCCTGTGACTATGAGGTTATGCAACTCCCGATTACCGGAGGAACACTTTGTGTGCTACCAAACGTCACAATGTAACTGGGTGATTATAAAGGTGCTCTACAGGTGTCTCCGATGGTACTTGTTGAGTTGGTATAGATCAAGATTAGGATTTTTCACTCTGATTGTCGGAGAGGTATCTCTGGGCCCACTTGGTAATGCACATCACTATAAACCTTGCAAGCATTGTAACTAATGAGTTAGTTGCGAGATGATGTATTACGGAACGAGTAAAGAGACTTGCCGGTAACGAGATTGAACTACATATTGAGATACCAACGATCGAATCTCGGGCAAGTAACATACCGATGACAAAGGGAACAACATATGTTGTTATGCGGTTTGACCAATAAAGATCTTCGCAAAATATGTGGGAGCCAATATGAACATCCAGGTTCCGCTATTGGCTATTGACCAGAGACTTATCTCGGTCATGTCTACATAGTTCTCGAACCCGTAGGGTCCGCATGCTTAAAGATAGGTGACGATCGGTATTATGAGTTTTTGTGTTTTGATGTACCGAAGGTAGTTTGGAGTCCCGGATATGATCACGGACATGGAGTCCCCAAAATGGACGAGACGTAAAGATCGATATATTGGACTACTATATTCGGACACCAGAAATGTTCTGGGTGGTTTCGGAGAAAACTGGAGTGCCGGAGGGTTACCGGAACCCCCCCCCTCGGGAGAAATAGTTGGCCTTATGGGCCTTAGTGGAGAGAAAGAGAGTGCTGGCCTAGGGCAGGCCACGTGCCCCTCCCCCTCTGGTCCAAATTCGACTAGGAGAGGATGGCGGCGCCCCCTTTCCTTCTCCCTCTCCCCCTTCCTTTCCCCCTCCTAGTAGGAGTAGGAAAGAGGGGAGTCCTACTCCTACTAGGAGGAGGACTCCTCCTCCTGGCGCGCCTACAGGGGCCGGCCGGCCTTCCCCCTTGTTCCTTTATATATGGGGGCAGGGGTCACCTCTAGACACACAAGTTGATCTGTTGATCTCTCCCAGCTGTGTGCGGTGGCCCCCTCCACCATAATCCACCTCGATCATATCGTAGCGGTTCTTAGGCGAAGCCCTACATCGGTAGCATCATCATCACCATCATCATGTCGTCGTGCTGACGAAACTCTCCCGTGAAGCTCTGCTGGATTGGAGTTCGTGGGACGTCATCGAGTTGAACGTGTTCTGAACACGGAGGTGCCGTGCGTTTGGTACTTGGATCGATCGGATCGTGAAGATGTACGACTAAATCAACCGCGTTGTGCTAAAGCTTCCGCTTTCGGTCTACGAGGGTACATGGACACACTCTCCCCTCTCGTTGCTATGCATCACCATGATCCCGTGTGTGCATAGGAATTTTTTGATATTACTACGTTCCCCAACAGTGGCATCCGAGCCTGTTTTATGCGTAGATGGTATATGCACGAGTAGAACACAAGTGAGTTGTGGACGATACAAGTCATACTACTTACCAGCATGAAAACTTTGGTCCAGCGGTATTGTAGGATGAAGCGGCCCGGACTGACATTACGCGTACGCTTACGCGAGACTGGTTCTACCGATGTGCTTTGCACACAGGTGGCTGGCGAGTGTCAGTTTCTCCAACTTTAGTTGAATCGAGTGTGCCTACGCCTGGTCCTTGAGAAGGTTAAAACAACACTAACTTGACAAACTATCGTTGTGGTTTTGATGTGTAGGTAAGAACGGTTCTTGCTCAGCCCGTAGCAGCTATGTAAAACTTGCAACAACAAAGTAGAGGAGGTCTAACTTGTTTTTGCAGGGCATGTTGTGATGTGATATGGTCAAGATATGATGCTATATTTTATTGTATGAGATGATCATGTTTTGTAACCGAGTTATCGGCAACTGGCAGGAGCCATATGGTTGTCTCTTTATTGTATGCAATGTAATCGCCCTGTAATGGCTTCACTTTATCACTAAGCGGTAGCGATAGTCGTAGAAGCAATATTTGGCGAGACGACAACGATGCTACGATGGAGATCAAGGTGTCTCGCCGGTGACGATGGTGATCATGACGGTGCTTCGGAGATGGAGATCACAAGCACAAGATGATGATGGCCATATCATATCACTTATATTGATTGCATGTGATGTTTATCTTTTATGCATCTTATTTTGCTTAGAACGACGGTAGCATTATAAGACGATCTCTCACTAAATTTCAAGGTACAAGTGTTCTCCCCGAGTATGCACCGTTGCGAAAGTTCGTCGTGCCAAGACACCACGTGATGATCGCGTGTAATAAGCTCTACATTCACATACAACGGGTGCAAGCCAGTTTTGCACATGCAGAATACTCGGGTTAAATTTGACGAGCCTAGCATATGTAGATATGGCCTCGGAACACTAGAGACCGAAAGGTCGAGCGTGAATTATATAGAAGATATGATCAACATAGTGATGTTCACCATTGAAAACAACTCCATCTCACGTGATGATCGGACATGGTTTAGTTGATATGGATCACGTGATCACTTAGATGATTAGAGGGATGTCTATCTAAGTGGGAGTTCTTTAATAATTTGATTAACTAAACATTAATTTATCATGAACTTAGTACATGATAGTATTTTGCATGTCTATGTTGTTGTAGATAGATGGCCCACGTTGTTATTCCGTTGAATTTTAATGCGTTCCTTGAGAAAGCGAAGTTGAAAGATGATGGTAGCAATTACACAGACTGGGTCCGTAACTTGAGGATTATCCTCATTGTTGCATAGAAGAATTACGTCCTGGAAGCACCGCTAGGTGCCAAACCTGCTGCAGGAGCAACACCAGATGTTATGAACGTCTGGCAGAGGAAAGCTGATGACTACTCGATAGTTCAGTGTGCCATCCTTTATGGCTTAGAACCGGGACTTCAACGACATTTTGAACATCATGGACAATATGAGATGTTCCAGTAGTTGAAGTTAATATTTCAAGAAAATGCACGGATTGAGACATATGAAGTCTCCAATAAGTTCTATAGCTCCAAGATGGAGGAGAATAGTTCTGTCAGTGAGCATATACTCAGAATGTCTGGGTATAACAATCACTTGATTCAACTAGGAGTTAATCTTCTGGATGATAGTGTTATTGACAGAATTCTTCAATCACTGCCACCAAGCTACAAGAGCTTCGTGATGAACTATAACATGCAAGGGATGGATAAGACGATTCCCGAGCTCTTCGCAATGCTAAAGGCTGCGGAGGTAGAAATCAAGAAGGAGCATCAAGTGTTGATGGTCAACAAGACCACCAGTTTCAAGAAAAAGGGCAAAGGGAAGAAGAAGGGGAACTTCAAGAAGAACGGGAAACAAGTTGTTGTTCAGGAGAAGAAACCCAAGTCTGGACCTAAGCCTGAGACTGAGTGCTTCTATTGCAAGCAGACTGCTCACTGGAAGAGGAACTGCCCCAAGTATTTGGTGGATAAGAAAGATGGCAAGGTGAACAAAGGTATATGTGATATACATGTTATTGATGTGTACCTTACTAATTCTCACAGTAGTGCCTGGGTATTTGATACTGGTTCTGGTGCTAATATTTGCAACTCGAAATAGGGACCATGGATTAAGCGAAGATTAGCAAAGGACGAGGTGACGATGTGCGTGGGAAATGGTTCCAAAGTCGATGTGATCGCGGTCGGCATGCTACCTCTACATCTACCTTCGGGATTAGTTTAGACCTAAATAATTGTTATTTGGTGCTAGCGTTGAGCATGAACATTATATCTGGATCTTGTTTAATGCGAGACGGTTATTCATTTAAATCAGAGAATAATAGTTGTTCTATTTATACGAGTAATATCTTTTATGGTCATGCACCCTTAAAGAGTGGTCTATTCTTTTTGAATCTCGATAGTGAAGATACACATATTCATAGTATTGAAGCTAAAAGATGCAGAGTTGATAATGATAGTGCAACTTATTTGTGGCACTGCCGTTTGGGTCTTATTGGTGTAAAGCGCATGAAGAAACTCCATTCTGATGGACTTTTGGAATCACTTGATTATGAATCACTTGGTACTTGCAAACCATGCCTCATGGGCAAGATGACTAAACCACCATTCTCCGAAATAATGGAGCAAGCAACAGATTTGTTGGAAATCATACATACTGATGTATGTGGTCCAATGAATGTTGAGGCTCGTGGTGGATATCATTATTTTCTCACCTTCACAGATGATTTGAGCAGATATGGGTATATCTACTTGATGAAACATAAGTCTAAAACATTTGAAAAGTTCAAAGGATTTTAGAGTGAAGTGGAAAATCATCGTAACAAGAAAATAAAGTTTCTACGATCTGATCGTGGAGGAGAATATTTGAGTTACGAGTTTAGTCTTCATTTGAAACAATGCGGAATAGTTTCACAACTCACGCCACCCGGAACACCACAACGTAATGTTGTGTCCGAACGTCGTAATCGTACTTTACTAGATATGGTGTGATCTATGATGTCTCTTACTGATTTACCACTATCATCTTGGGGTTATGCTTTAGAGACGGAAATAGGGCACCATCTAAATCCGTTGAGACGACTCCTTATGAACTGTGGTTTGGCAAGAAACCAAAGTTGTCACTTCTTAAAGTTTGGGGCTGCGACACTTATGTGAAAACGCTTCAACCCGATAAGCTCGAACCCAAATTGGAGAAATGTGTCTTCATAGGATACCCAAAAGAAACATTTGGGTACACCTTCTATCACAGATCCGAAGGCAAGACTTTTGTTTCCAAGAATGGATCCTTTCTAGAGAAGGAGTTTCTCTCAAAAGAAGTGAGTGGGAGGAAAGTAGAACTTGATGAGGTAATTGTACTTGCTTCCTTACTGTAAAGTAGTTTATCACAGAAACCGGTTCCTATGACACCTACACCAATTAGTGAAGAAGCTAATGATGATGATCATGAAACTTTAGATCAAATTAGTACCGAACCTGGTAGGTCAACTAGAGTAAGATCCGCACCAGAGTTTTCGGGGATATACCCCGCGGCGTAAACCGGCCGGAAGTTAACCCGGCCAGGACTTGGCGGTTATCTGAAGACCCCGCTGACACTTGGCGAGTTACTAGCGACCCGCCCTGACCTGGCGGTTTACAAGCAACCCACCTGGTCATTATGACTCACTGGTGATCCGGCGTGCGGGACAGACGGATGATAAGGCCCAAGGCCCAGAAGGCCGGTTCACGTTTAACGGTGGGCCGGTTTAAGAGGAAAGGCATGAGGAATATTTGTCCTACAAGGAGTTAAGACCTGGACTTATATCCGGTTTGTATTAGAGATAGACTAGTCCTAATACTAATAGGACTACACATGTAACCCGCCCCTCCAACATATATAAGGAGGGGCAAGGCTCCCCAAAAGGGAGAAGATGGACAAGTTCCACAAGTGGGACAAGTTAGTTTAGACAATAGCTCTCGAAATAGAGCACTCTTGTAACCGTGATCATCATCATCAATATCAATGAAGCAGGATGTAGGCTTTTACCTCCACCGTGAGGGGCCGAACCTGGGTAAAACATCGTGTCTCTCGTCCCGCTCAACCCCTCTCAAGCTACCACATAGATGCGTTGGCCTCGCGACTAAGTCCTGACACTAAGGACATCTTCCGTGACAATTCCACGACAAGAGTGGTATGGTAATCCTGTTCTGGAGGTCATGTTGCTAGACCACGACGAACCTACGAACTATGTGGAAGTGATGATGTTGGGGTATGGGGTCTCGGCAAACCCTTAAGGTTCGAACACTGGGGTGCGCGCGAAGTCTTTCCCTCCAACTAATCTACGCTCTAGCTTGCTAGGATCTCGCGGACGAACTCGATGAACTCACAACACAGAAGGACACAAGGTTTATACTGGTTCGGGCTACCGTTGTGGTGTAATACCCTACTCCAGTGTGGTGGTGGTGGATTGCCTCTTGGGTTGATGATGAACAATACAAGGGCAGAACGGCGTCTTGAGGTTGAGGCGTTCTTGTGCTCGGGGAGCTTGTGTGTGAGGTGGTCTCTCTTTTTTGGCCGGGGATCCCCCTTCCACTGTGGTGGCTAGTCCTATTTATAGAGGCCCTGGTCCTCTTCCCAAATATCGAGCGGGAAGGGAGCCAACAATGGCGGGCTAATTTGAAGGGGGACAGCTAGTACAAGCTATCCTGACAATAGGTAGTCTTCGCCTGCACAAAGTGACCTCCGTCTTGCAGTCCTCGGTCTTGGTTTTGTTGCACTGAAATGACAACCTTTACCTGAGGCCTTGGTACTCCGCGGCTGCGCTTGCCCCCTTTGCACCAAAGAGGAAACAAGGACGCTGTGCGCGCTGGCGCCCGCCTGGTGTCGATCGTCACGGCTCACGTCATTAGAACCTCATGAGGTTTGCCTTGCCTTGATATCTCCGCTCCTCGTGAGCCTGCCGGGCTAGGCCGCTCCAGTGGAGGTCTTGTGTCGTCTGCCTCGCGAGGCTTGGCCCCTCGCGAGGGTCTTGGGCACTTCGTTGGTGAGGATGGGCCATACGGCCTGCTGGCTTAGCCACGCGGCGGGCCGCAGGCAGGCAAGTCTGGGGACCCCCGTTCCCAGAACGCCAACAGTAGCCCCCGGGCCCAAGGTGCACGCGGGCTTGGCTTGGCGGCGAAGCCAAGGGTCAAGCTCGAAGCGCCGCGGGCCCCCAAAGCCTGCAGCCTCGGTTGACGCGTGGCGGTTGATTGGACGTGGGCGTCTCCCTTCCCCACGCTGCTTCGGTGACTGCACGACTTGACAAGTCCCTGCGACATGCAAGGAAGACCATCATTACCTGTGATCATGGGAGACGCCGGTTGGCCTTCTCTTGCTATAAATGGGGAGGGGGGCAGAGCCCCCATAGCCCATCTCTTCCTTGCTTGCTTCCTCCTTCTTGCTCCACTGCTCGCAGTGCCTCCAATGGCGCATGTCGGTGTCAAAACCGGCCGATCTCGGGTAGGGGGTCCCTAACTGTGCATCTAGGCGGATGGTAACAGGAGGCGGGGGACACGATGTTTACCCAGGTTCAGGCCCTCTTGATGGAGGTAATACCCTACGTCCTGCTTGATTGTTCTTGATAATATGAGTAGTACAAGAGTTGATCTACCACGAGATCAGAGAGGCTAAACCCTAGAAGCTAGCCTATGGTATGATTGTTGTTGTTGGTCCTACGGACTAAACCCTCCGGTTTATATAGACACCGGAGGGGGCTAGGGTTACACAGAGTCGGTTACAAGGAAGGAGATCTACATATCCGTATTGCCAAGCTTGCCTTCCACGCCAAGGAGAGTCCCATCCGGACACGGGATGAAGTCTTCAATCTTGTATCTTCATAGTCCAATAGTCCGACCAAAGGATATAATCCGGCTGTCCGGATACCCCCTAATCCAGGACTCCCTCAGTAGCCCCCGAACCAGGCTTCAATGACGATGAGTCCGGCGCGCTGATTGTCTTCGGCATTGCAAGGCGGGTTCTTCTTCAAAATCTGAGTACCTGCTAAATAGTGTCTGACTTCTCGTAAATGTTGTGCTTCTTGGCTTCTGCGTCCAATAATGGCCATCTTCCACGTGTCAAGCGAATGTGAGGAGCCAGGGTGTTTTTACATTTACCACCCCATCTATGTGAATGAATTGTCTATTAAAGAGACGAGGATCCTCAGATCCAAACCACACCATCCTCCCTCAGTGAGCATTCATCGGAGCATGCCCAAAAAAATCCATCCCAACATGGCTGGCCAGTGCAGCTCCTCCTATCGCCCCCGCAGCCCCAAGCCCGGAGACTGGGAGAAGTGTTCCGTCCCGCACAACCAATTATTGAAGCTGTAGACCCAGGGGTTCCTCCCTCCAGCGTATATGGTCCCGGTTCGAGCCGGGCTCGCCACCTATAATGGCGGGGAGCAAGCGGAGAGCTTTCCCAACCCCTGTAAGGGAGAGCGGGTATGCCTTGTCCCTTATTTGTAAGGGGACTCAGATTTCCAATCCATCCATTTCTCCGAGGGCTCCTGGAGTTCTACGGCCTCCAGTTGCACAACCTCACCCCTGCCTCCATACTGCATATCGCTGGTTACGTAGCCCTTTGTGAGCTGTTTCTGGGTTGCGAAGCTCATTTCGCGTTGTGGAAGAAGTTGGTCTGCCTTGTGCCCCGTACACAGAGGGGATCAATATATCAAGTGGGCGGAGCCAAAGTATGGCGCATCGCCGGGACCGGATACCTGTCCGGTACCCCGAAGAAGACGTCTGAGGACTAGCCCTCGGAGTGGTTTTATATGGAGGATGTTCCTCTCCCGGATCCTATCCGGATTGGTCTTCCTGAGTTCGACAACGCCCCTTTGAAGAAACGCCTAAGCTGGCACCCACGGAGCCCAAAGGAGGAAGATGATAGAGACGTATTTTATCTGATGGGCCGGATAAAGTTGCTGGTCAAATCAGGACTGACCATAACCGAGGTTATGGCAATATGCATTATGCGGGGGGTGCAGCCACTTTAATATCGAGGCCACCCCATGTTGCACTTCAACGGGGAAGATGATGCCACTCGCTGCGGGCGCAAGGGACCGGACTCAGTTGCTGCTCTAGCAAAAATTCTATCTGATATGTATAAGGGGGAAGAAGAGGAGTTCCTCCGCATCAAGCCACGGGATGGATTCTCCACGAACAACCCTCGAAGCTGGGTGAGCTTCCGCTCTTTTTACTTCCATCCTACCCTTGTTTTCGTGATAAATATTTACCTTGCCGTTTCATCACAGGAACTGCGTAAGGCGGTAGGGGAGATCAATAGCCCACCTCCACAACCAGAGGATCCTGAGTGGGTCCTCGACCCCGGCCTGAAAGAGGATCCGGACATATTCGTGGAGCTGATTGATAGGATTTTCTATCAGCTAAGCTGTGATGACGCCATGGTGGCCATTATAGCCGACTACCTTGGGCTACTCCCAGCCTCGCAGGTAAATGAGACCGGAGTCCCAACCTTTGAAAAGGATTTCCTTTTATGCACTTCATCTACCGTATACAAATGGTGTTTTATAGGGAAGGCCCTCGGGACGCCATGCCGAGCCCGCGGCGACTCGCCAACAAGGGGTTTCAAAGCCGGACATGCTAAAAAGGAAGGCGGTCCGGACGGAGATGCCGGCGTAGAGGTATGATGCAACACCTCACTCTGTGGTTGTCATCTTTAAAAACATAATAACACTCGTGTTTCCTAGAAGGAAGAACGCTCGCTGGACAATATCCGGAGAGGTCGCCGATCACGCCTCTACCAGTTGGGCTCCAGGGCCAGACACAAAGGTGAAAGCTAACACAAGGTACACGCCGGATGCTCCTTCTATAGAGGATGCGGATAAGATATCCGCTACGAATTCCGAAGTGGAGAGCGCCATGAATCATAGGCGTCGCCGAGACGTACTCCATGACGCTTGTTTCTCCCGAGAGGTGTTTGATGCATTCAACTCGGGAGATGCGTACATCCGTGCTGCTCAACATGGTCTAGCCAGAGCCACGGACCAGTATGTAAAGGATGTACGGGTAAGAAAATTTGATGAGTATATATATCAGTAGTCCCTGAGACTTGGAACAGTTGGCACAACTGATTTAAGGATCATTTATTGTGCAGGTTCTTATAGAGAAGAATACTCCATTGTCACAGGAGCTGGAGGAATGCAAGAACCAACTTTGGGCCGCCGTTGTCGCATTGAAGGAACCTGAAAAGTCCCCAGCTGGTAACATTTGTTTCAAAGAATGATAGGTACCATGTAGTGTGCGGCATGGCTGCAGATCTAACAATATATATTATAGATGACTCCAGAGAGAATCCGGAGGACTAGCATGTCGTACGACAGCTAAAGGCTGGCGAACGCGTGCTGACTAAGGCCATGCGGGAGAAAAACAATCTCCAAGACACCAATACCAAGCTGAGCGTGGAACTGAAAGATGTTCGAGCCCAGCTTGCAGACTCCGTGAAGGAGAATAAGCGGCTTCGACGCGACATTTTCAGTAAGTGCTTGAACGAACCCTTAAAATAGTGCGGCGAAGAAGCCGGCTAACAGAGTTATGTCTGCAGGTATGCTGACGGGTTGTCCCACGGAGGAGATGCCCGGGTCTGCGGGTGATCTTCTACCCGAGCTCTCACAACAGCACGCACAAGTTCGGCAGGTGATGCAAGGTATTGCCCAGGCCCTGTGGCCATCCGTCTCCCTGCCAACAGGCATTGGAGAGCTTGCGGAGAAGCTCAAGGGAGCACGGCGGCACTTCCGATTATGGAAGATATCAGCCTGCCGTCAAGGTGCCAGGGAAGCCTGAGCCATGGTGAAGACGCGGTATACCAAGGCTGACCCAAACCACATGGCCGAGGCCGGACCTGTGGGGCCCGATGGGAAAGAGATCCCCGTTAGCTTAGTATATGGGCAAGAAGAATTAGCCGCAAAGTATTCCCAATAGGATTGTAGGCTAGACAGCCTGTTGGATGGTATAGAAGAGGAATTTAGTCAGTCTACATGACTATGTAATTAAAGTGACATGTATAATGCCTTCTAGCCGGATTGTAAATCATTTGTCATGGCGGACCTTTTCGCTTCAACCTTGGGACCCGATAGTCCCGAGTGTATTTGAATACCCGCTCAGTTATATAAGAACCAAGGTATGCATGGAAACCAGGCGTAGGGGTCATTAGTGCTTGAACAGACATGTACCCAACTAGTTATGTCATATTACATGGGTAGTAAGAAACATCTTCCAGGGAGAATAGTTCCTTTAAGGGTTCCTTTCCTTGGGTACGCATGCCCTAAACTGCATGTCCGTACTGCGAGAGGAGACGTAGGCAAAAACATCTGGGGGCACATATGGAAAATAAATAAAAATCATCTTTTGTTCACCGACCGAATATTCCCTTAAGAACGCTAGCTTTCGGCTTCACCTAGTCTGAGGTACACATCCGGCTGACCCGGCAGTAACAATCGCAGAGGTGCTCCCCTTATGCCCTAGCCGAACTAACGGGAACGTAGGGCATAAATACAAGAGCCAGGCAACCCAGCTTGGCCAAAACTTAAGTCATATCGATGCATATAATGGCGAAGAAAAAGTACATGCAGAAGAATAACACATGTGCGGGGCATGAAGCCCAGATAAATAATTATGCTTCTGCATAAGAAGCCCCCAGGTATAATGAGCGCAGTTAGCGCGTCAATAGTGTGCAAGCAAGGCACAAGTTGGCCCTTGAAGGCCTTGAGAAAGAATAAAAGAAAGAAAGAGAAAAAAGACAGATAATGTATATGCAAAACATGGACAGAGGAAGGAGACGAACATAGAGTCCGGCACTGGGCGTAGAATCTTCGGAGCCTGGCTGCGTTCCACGGGTTCGGCTCAAGTCAATTATTCGATGCATCCCGCAGACGGTACACTCCACCGGTCAGAACTTGGTCAATAATGAAGGACCTTCCCATTTGGGCTCGAGCTTGGTCTTTTTCTTCTCCGGCAGGCGTAGAACTAGCTCGCCAATGTTATAAGTTTTGGCCCGTACTTCTCTGCTTTGGTATCTACGAGCCTGTTGCTGATAGAATGCGGAACGGGCTTTTGCCACGTCGCGCTCCTCCTCCAGGGTGTCCAGACTGTCCTGTCAATCAAGCTTGGCTTCTCTTTCTTCGTACATGCGCACTCGAGGTGAGTCATTTATTATGTCGCAGGGCAGAACCACCTCTGCGCCGTACACCATAAAGAAGGGTGTATATCCGGTAGTACGATTTGGCGTGGTCCGCAACCCCCAGAGTATGGAGTCGAGCTCCTCTACCCAGTACGTGTTAGACTCCTTTAAGGACCACACTAATCTGGGTTTGATGCCGCTCATGATAAGACCATTTGCTCGCTCAACTTGGCTGTTAGTTTGTGGGTGATAGACAGAGGCATAATCGAGCTTAATGCCCATGTTGCTGCACCAGAGTTTTACCTCATCGGCCGTGAAGTTCGTGCCGTTGTCAGTGATGATGTTGTGGCGGACGCCATAACGGTGTACAACCCCGGATATGAAGTCTATCACCGGTCCGGATTCTGCCGTTTTAACAGGTTTGGCTTCTATCCATTTGGTGAATTTATCCAACATGACCAGTAAGTATTTTTTCTTATGGGTTCCCCCTTTAAGGGGTCCAACCATGTCAAGCCCCCAGACTACAAAGGGCCAGGTAATGGTGATTTTTTGGAGGGTGGTGGGTGGCATGTGGCTTTGGTTTGCAAAAAGCTGGCAACCGATGCAGCGTTGGACCAAGTCCTGTGCATCTACCCGGGCCGTCGGCCAATAAAAACCTATACGGAAGGCCTTGCTTACAAGGGCCCGGGCTGTGGCGTGGTGGCCGCCGAGTCCGGCGTGAATTTCTCCCAAAAGCTTCCGCCCTTCCTCTTCGAAGATGCACCTTTGAAGGACTCCGGTAGTGCTTTTTTTATACAGCTCTCCCTCGTGGACCCTGTAGGCTTTAGATCGCCGCACTATGCAGCGTGCCTCATTTTGGTCATCGGGAAGCTCCTGCCTAGTTAGGTAGGCCAGGAATGGTTCTGTCCACGGGGCGATGATGGCCATTATTACATGGGCTAAAGGTGTTATTTCGGTGGCAGAGCCTCCGATTATGTCAGAGTGTTCGATATCAGGCATTTTAGCCGGGTCCGGACTATTGTTACCGGTGTCGCCTTCCCATACCACGGATGGCTTAAACAACCTCTCCAAAAAGATGTTGGGGGGACCGCATCGCGTTTTGCGCCGTCGGGCGAGGATATCCGCCGCCTGATTGTTTTCTTGAGCCACATGGTGAAATTCGAGCCCCTCGAACCGAGCTGACATGTTCTGGACGGTGTTGCGATAGGCCGCCATCTTCGGATCCTTGGCATCGAAGTCTCCATTTATTTGGGATATTGCGAGGTTCGAATCCCCACGCACCTCCAGGCGTTGAATGCCCATGGAAACTGCCATCCGAAGACCATGTAACAGGGCTTCGTTTTCAATTGCATTGTTGGAGTCTGTATACAGTATCTGTAGTACATATTGAACTGTATCTCCAGTTGGGGACGTCAGGACGACGCCAGCCCCCAGACCAGCCAGCATTTTGGAGCCGTCGAAGTGCATGATCCAATTGGAGTATAAGCCGTACTCTTTAGGGAGTTCGGCGTCCGTCCATTCGGTGACAAAGTCGGCCAATACTTGCGATTTAATGGCTCGCCGGGGTTTGTAAGTTATGTCGAACGGGAGGAGCTCAATGGCCCATTTGGCAATCCGGCCTGTGGCGTCACGGTTGTTGATAATATCATTAAGTGGAACTTCCAAGGCTACTGTAATTGAACACTCTTGAAAGTAGTGTCGCAGCTTCCGGGATGCCATGAATACTGCATAGGCTATCTTTTGATAATGTGGGTATCGTGATTTCCATGGAGTGAGGACAGTGGATACATAATATACCGGCATTTGAAGGGGGGATTTATGTCTGTCTATTTCTCGTTCGATGATGAGCACTACGCTTACAACCTGATGAGTTGCCGCAATGTACAACAACATTGGTTCACCGATGTTTGGCGCGGCCAGGATTGGGTTGGTTGCTAGTATGGCTTTTATTTCTTCCAATCCGGCTGTGGCAGCGTCCATCCACTCGAAGTGTTTGGTGCGCCGAAGGAGGCGATAAAGGGGTAATGCCTTTTCTCCTAAGAGGGAGATAAAGCGGCTTAGAGCCGCCACACATCTGGTTAATTTCTGGATTTGTGTGAGGTCCGTTGGGATAGCCAACTGTGATAGAGCTCGGATTTTGGCTGGATTTGCTTCAATTCCTCTACTGGAGACAATGAAACCCAGGAGCTTTCCGGCTGGTACACCGAAAATGCATTTTTCCGGATTGAGCTTGATGTCGTATGTTCAGAGGTTGTCGAATGTGAGCCTCAAGTCGTCTATTAGAGAGTCGACGTGTTTGGTTTTGACGACCACATCATCTACGTATGCCTCTACTGTTTTGCCGATCTGTTTCTCCAGACATGTCTGAATCATGCGCTAATATGTTGCGCCGGTGTTTTTGAGCCCAAAAGGCATTGTGTTGAAACAGAAGGGGTCGTATGGTGTGATAAATGCATTTGCGGCTTGGTCGGACACCGCCATCTTGATTTGGTGGTAGCCGGAGTATGCGTCGAGGAAACACAATGAATCGTGTCCTGCGGTAGCATCGATAATTTGATCGATGCGGGGGAGGGGGAAGGGATCCTTTGGGCAAGCCTTGTTGAGGTCCTTGAAATCGACACATAGGCGCCAGGATTTGTCCTTCTTCGGTACCATCACCAGGTTTGCTAGCCAGTCCGGGTGTTTTATTTCTCTAATGAATCCGGCCTCCAATAATGTAACACCCTCGATGCGGCTATATCTGCCACGTGTCGAAGCACGACTTAGAGGCATAACCCCATTGAAAGCAATGTCGCAAGTGAGGTAATCTTCACAACAACCCATGTAATACATTAGGGAAAGAGACACATAGTTGGCTTACAATCGCCACTTCACATAATTACATGAATAAAGCATTACATCATCCAGATACAATCAAGGTCCGACTATGGAACCAAAATAAAAGAAGACTACCCCAAATGCTACACAGATCCCCGATCGACCCTAACTGGGCTCCACTACTGATCGATTAGAACGAAACAACACAAAGGATAAGATCTTTATCGAGCTCCTCCTTGAGCTCGGTTGCGTCACCTGCTCGGTAACATCGACACCTGCAAACTAGTTTTGGAAGTATCTGTGAGTCACAGTGACTCAGCAATCTCACACCCTCGCGATCAAGACTATTTAAGCTTATAGGTAGGGTAAAAGGTATTAGGTGGAGCTGTAGCAAGCGACTAGCATATATGGTGGCTAACATACGCAAATGAGAGCGAGAAGAGGAGGCAAAGCACGGTCGAGAAACTATGATCAAGAAGTGATCCTAGAACAACCTACGTCAAGCATAACTCCAACACCGTGTTAACTTCCCAGACTCCGATGAGAAGAGACCATCACGGTTACACACGCGGTTGGTGCATTTTAATTAAGATCAACTTCAGGTTTTCTATAACCGGACATTAACAAATTCCCATCTGCCCATAACCACGGCACGGCTTTTGGAAGTTCAAAACCCTGCAGGGGTGTCCCAACATAGCCCATCACAAGCTCTCACGGTCAACGAAGGATATTCCTTCTCCCAAGACAATCCGATCAGACTCGGCATCCCGGTTACAAGACATCCTCGACAATGGTAAAACAAGTCCAGCAAGACCACCCGCTGTGCTGACAAATCCCGATAGGAGCTGCACATATCTCGTTCTCAGGGCACACTAGATAAGCTAAGCATACTGGAGCCAACGTAACCCAAGTTGCCAAGGGACGGCCCCGCACGGTGCTCTGGGTTGGACCAACACTTAGAGAAGCACTGGCCCGGGGGGGGGGGTAAAATAAAGATGACCCTTGGGCTGGCCGACCCAAGGGAAAGAAAAGTCTAGGTGACGAATGGTAAAACCAAGGTTGGGCCTTGCTGGAGGAGTTTTATTCAAGGTGAACTGTCAAGGGGTTCCCATTATAACCCAACCGTGTAAGGAACGCAAAATCCGGGAACATAACACCGATATGACGGAAACTAGGGCGGCAAGAGTGGAACAAAACACCAGGCATAAGGCCGAGCCTTCCACCCTTTACCAAGTATATAGATACATTAATATGAATGAGAGATATTGTGATATCCCAACAAAATAACCATGTTCCAAACATGGAACAAGCTCCAATATTCACCTACAACTAACAACGTTATAAGAGGGGCTAAGCAAAGTGGTAACATAGCCAAACAATGGTTTGCTAGGACAAGGTGGGTTAGAGGCTTGGCTTAACAATATGGGAGGCATGACAAAGCAAGTGGTAGGTATCGTAGCATAGGCATAGCAAAAGAGCTAGCAACTAAGCAAGCAAAGATAGAAGTGATTTCGAGGGTATGATCATCTTGCCCAAAATCCCGCAAGAAGAAGAACGAGTCCATGAAGAAGACAAACATACATAGCCAACGGATCCTCACAAACGCAACGTTACCGGATTACCGAGAAGAAGTACACCGGAAAGAAAGCAAACAACATAGTAAACAAACATCACATAAGCATGGCACGATGCGTAAACAAGTATGATGCATGTCCGGTTTAATGAAGCATGGCATGGCAAAGTGCACAAGCAACCCTACAAATTAAGTGAAGCTCAATATGCAACGGGTTGCATATTGACGGAACACCACATTCAAGTTATTTAGTTTGATCTCGTTTATGTACCCAACAATATTAAATGTTGTTAAACATGGCAAGAGGGTGAAGCAAATGAAAACTATCTAGCTAGGCAAGTTTAAATGAGGCCAGAACAACAAACAACAAGTCTGGAAAACCTCATGTGCAATATTATAGGTTTGGTACTGTTCTGCTCTAAACACAATTTTAGAGTTATTAAACATCCAAAGTGAGTACGCCATGTTAAACTAGGCATTTTTCTAACCCATTTACATATAAAGTTTGTTACAAACCGAGTTACGGTTATTTAGTTATGAATTAAACCGTTTTAGCAAGTTATTTAAGCAAATTTATACAAACAACTTTTTAAACATTTTAAACATAGATGAAAGTTGAATATTATTAAACTAGATGAAATTCTAAGCAAGTTTCATATTAAGTTTGTTTTAATCCGATGCATGGTTGGAGAGTTATAAAATGCATGACGTTTAGGGGCTATACTGTAAAACTGTAAAACCTGAGATAAAAGGAAAATCGTTGGACGAAAAAAACACGTAACGGGTTGGATCTGGAACAGAGCCGGGGAGCTGAATCACATTGGGCCTTAGCAGGCCGGCTGTTGTAGAGGCTGGCAGGGGAAGGAAGCGCCTGGGCCGGGAGGCCAAGCGCTGTGCCTTGGCGCTGGAAGGGAGGCAGCCCGGGCGGGTAGCAAGGCCGCTCGGTCAAAATGGAGGAAGTCAAAGCGGGCACTGGTCGCTGGTCGTCCTCATCCTCGAAGTAGCGGGAGTAGGTGCGCGACGGCGCCGGGAACAACAAGGAGGTGGGCTACGGTCAGGGATCGATGGACTTGGCCGCGGCGACTCCAGGCGATGCAGTGGCTGCTCCAACCGGCGAGGAAGGCAAGCGGTCGGGCAGAGCTGGAGGCCAAGGCGGCAGCGTCCTGGTAGAAGCACATGACAAAGGCAGCATCAGCAGAAACGGGGCGGCAGTAAGGAACCGTTGGTGCGAATCCATGGCGGCGCTGGACGCCGGTGACAGGGCGCAGGGGTCCAGGACCCGTGAGGATGAGAGGGGCGGCCATGGCGTTTCCTTGGACTTGGACGGCTCGATGAAGACGAGCAACAACGGACAGGTGCGGCTCCTGCAGGGGGACGAGGCGGCGCTGCACTTGGCATGATCTCCGGTGATGCGGGGAAAACGAGGGAGGCCGGAGATGAGACTGGGAACGCAGGTTCTTGACGCTGGATGCGGTCAGATCGAGCAGCATGGAGAGTTGACGAGGCCGACGATGTTCTTGAATTGGTGGCGCAGTCCTTGCAGGAGAAAACACGGTGACCACGCGATTAGTAGCAGCAGAAGAGAAAAACAGCGAGAAAACAGGGAGGAGGCCTTGCGGGTCGGGGCGGCTTGATGGTGGGGGCCATGGCGCGGTGTTGCTGGGGGCCTGACGGCGCTGCTCTCGATCCATCCTCGATCAAGGCACGGGAGGGGGGGATGAGGCGCTGGATGGAGGCCGAGAGGATTTTTGGATCGATGGGGATTGGGTTTGGATCGGGCAAGATGGAGGCTGGTTGGTTGGTTGGTTCGGCGCTGAGAACAAGAGAAGTGGCGGTGGCGTGGGGGTGGGATGGATGGGACATGATCCTAGATTCTAGGGTTTGGTCTAGTTATAAATACCGAGTGGATTTGGGTAGGGGCTAATCCGTCCCTTCGATCGTAATCGGACGGTCGGGAAAAATAGGCTAGGGAGCCCAAATAAGAAAATGGAGACGTTTTGTAGATGTTTGGGGATGATCCGGACACAACGGTGACGACTGTCCGGGTCGGGTCCGGGACAGCTTTCGAACGCGCGCGGGGGGCCGATGCACTATGCAAGGAGGAGGTTTCGGGGCCTGGTGGTAGGTAGTGGGCTGTGCAGAAGGCCTCAGGCTAAGAAAAGAGAAGAGAGAAAGGCCCGGCGACTGTTTCCGGAGACCGAAAACGTCCGACGATTGACCGACTATAATGCCGCTATAGTTTAACTGTTGGGCTATCAAACGAACTCCAAATGTGATGAAACTTGACAGGCGGTCTATCTACACTACAATAAGACCACACACCAACTTTCAACCCAATCCGAGAACATTTTCCGGCCACTTATAAAATACTATTTCGGACATGCCACGGGCGCGTGCAAGTGTGGTTGGGCTCAGAACAGACAACGGACGGAACTGGGGGAACCCGGACGGATGCATGTTTTGAAAACATGATGATGCAATGCACATGATGACATGATGAAATGCAACAAGCAAGCAAATGACATGGCAACAACAGCGAATAACTGGAAGACCCTGGCACATTGGTCTCGGGGCGTCACAACACTCCACCACTACGAGAGGTCTCGTCCCAAGATCTAGAATGGCACCGGAGGGAAAAGGGAAGAGAAAGAGAAGAGGTAAAACTAAGTTGCTTCTTTGACCAATGAGTGAAACCAAAGAACCTTGAAAAGGTTAAGCCATTTCGAGAAAAGAATACAGCGAAGATGAACGAAGTTGAAAACACTCCGTCAGAAAAGAGGAACAAGAAAGAACAACTTCGGGCAGCACTCCGATTGAAAAGAAAAAGGAGTTGAATAAGAGCTTGATAGGATGAGAAGATAATTGAATGAAAACACGACACTCCAGTTGGAAAAGGAAGGAATTGAACATGATCTTGACAAACCGAGATGAGGAGTGAAAATAGCAACCTCACTAGACCTCCGGGAGAAAGAATAGAAGTTGGATCGTCGGAGTAAAAGAACGGAGAAGAAAACAACATCTTCTACCTTAAATGTGTTTGCAAAAGCATCTTTAGGAGAAGATTCGAATGGAGTTGTTGGAAACCAACAACGAAAAAGAGTAAGCTTGTGGTGAGCTTATGGAGAACCTCTCAAAACTGAGTTGAAATTCTGCCACCGACGGAAAAGATAGATTGGATTGATATTCACAAGGAGACGAGAAACTATTTCACCAGGAGGATAGATGGAGAACTTGGGTCATTTATGAGCACCATAAATAGCAACAATCCTTATGGAAGGCTTTAGGTGAAACATGACACAAGATAACTCCAACAAAGGGATTGATGGATTTAAAATACCTCATTCTTAACAACATGTGAATCATGAAACATGAACTCAAATTATCAAGAATGACATAATACCACCTCCAATGATACGGAAGAAAGAATTGCACTTCGGAATGCGAGATGAAGAAATGCTTGAGCTCCTTAGAAAAGAATGTAGATGAACACTTGGAGAAGGAATTAAATCCTTTATGAACCATCATGTAGTGCCTCCATGAAGAACTCCGGTAAGAAAAGAACGAACAAATGAAATGAAGGAGAAGTTGAAAACACAAGGTGAAACCTTGTACTGATTTAAATGAATCTCTGTGGTGAAATAGTTGAAAAAGGTTGGAACTCTGGGAAAAGGAGAAGATGAAACAATTGAAATCAGGAATTTAATGAACCTCCGGAATAAGGAATTAATCATTTGGGTGAAAAAAGAATAGGAATTACATTATGCTTATCCTTCACCAATTTAAATAGATGACAAACCATGGATTTGGCATACTACTTATTCTCGAAGAAAGGATTAAGATAGATATCGCGCCAACTTGGGAAGGTATTGAACGGACCACCGGAAGAATTGAAAAATGAACGAAGAAAGGATAATGAAACACCGGGAAGAATTTTCAAATGAACGAAGATGCTTGAGAGAATTTAGATACAAGTGAAACGAATAGATCACGGACCGATTAGAGATTACTTGAACAATGCACCGGTAAGGTTGGAGAATGATAACTGAAAGCTGAATATGAATAATCCCGAAATGATGGCCTCCGGAGAATCAAACTGAAAAGACTCTTGAATAACTCTGGATGGGTGACAAGAATTATCACAATCCAAAAACAACTATGAGAGGATGGCAACAAGCTAGAATGACGAATCTTTGAGAGAACGAATAAGATATGGAGGTAAAACTCTTCTTTGGTCTTCCAGATTCGAGAATGATGACGAGAAACACCCCCATGATAATTGATTAGGCAATCTAGAAGAATCAAAAGCGAAGAGGTTGAGCCAACGATGAAAAGAATTTGAAACAAAATCTTGGAGAAAAACATTAGACTGATGATAACTAATTCTTACGTCAGACTTGGAAAAGAATTTGAGAGTAAACTCCGGGAGAATAAGAAGAGTCAGGTAAGATCCTGGGAAAATACTTGTGGGTTAGGGCCCACTCAAAAGAAACACTGTTGAAAAGGTCGTTTGGAAGATAGATTGCACCGGTTGAATTAAAAGACTTGAATGAGAGAACATCCTCGAAAGATCTTGAATGAAATGCAGAGTGGAAACACTAATCTTCGAGATATCTTGAGCACTCCGAAATAATTGAATAGTGAGAAGTGGATGATTAAGAGGTGCACCGGCATGAGAAGGTATTGAAATGATGAAAAAGTATGATCAACAAAGCTTGACTTGAATCCACCGGAGAAGAAAAGAATCATGAATGATGATCTTGAAGCTCCGTTAGAATCTTTCTGATAATCACCGGATAAGAACATTGATTGACAAGAAAGAAGATACTTCACATGAATAAAAGGATGCTAGATTAAGACATCGGATTCCTTGAAGGAAAAAGGGTAGGAGGGCGGGAAAAACAAAGGCAGCTTGGAACAGATGAAATGAGCACCGTTTAAAAGAAGTGAGTTGATCTTGCAGATGTTGAAATGACCGGATCCACTTGAAGCGAAAAACACCCAGTTGAAAAGGATTGACATGACAGACTCGATAATCGAGAAGGATTGGTATTCACATAGGAACATGAGAAAACCGCTTAGGAAAGGTATGGAATCAACATTTGACTTCGAAGCAACTCGAATACCACAACTCCAAAAAAACAAAGGATTGGCTTGCAGAATAAGCCGGAACAAACATATGATAGAGATTTCATCCAAAGTTTTCGTGGTGGGGCCTACACAGGCTCGATCGTGCAGAACCATCATGTACAAGGCAGTGCACATGACATACGAAGCGTCCCCGAGTCAGCATAGCCAAGGACTCTTTAAGGCACAACGAGACCACTTTAAAACCACCCGTGGATAGGCGGACCACTAGACGTCGAACCCCAATTTCAAATCATACATCTGTCGGAAAGATATCCTAAGAGCTACTTGAATTCCCACTTATAAACTCCCGAAAGTTTCCGGTTATGCATTCAGGTGTTGGGGATACAGGGGAAGCATAATATCTCACCCAAAACTAACAAATCCTACATCCAGTTGTATCCATCCTTCAACACATAACCAATAAACCTTCGGAAATCGTTTACCTCAACCGTCGAAAAGTATGCGTTATACAAGTTATGGCAATACTCCCGAACTCCCGCCCCAGTACTGAGTGGTGTCGAGGTTATCTCACCAACAACTGCATAAAAGAGATTTTCGATGTCGGCAAACTCAGGTATTCCAGAACTGCAACGATAAAATTGTGACGGCAACACCTCGGAGCTCAACTCCCCGGGACACTGCCACAACCCCTAAATGTCAGGAGGCAACAAGAACAATGTTCTCGTCACAAAACCATCGGAATGATTCCAAGATACCCGTGTGATCCTAATTTTTTTTAGTGAAATTTGAGAAGAGAAGAGTCAAAACTCTATGTCAGGATGCCTCACCAGAGCGACAAAGGGACTGAGGAGTAAAAAGAAGTCCTCTCTCCGATATATATATATAATCCTAAATGACTCAAAACATATTTCTAGACTCAACAACGCCAGCGATTCGATCAAGCAGGGGGCTCCTAAAGTCGGGGAAGGCTCTGACTACCAACTTGTAACACCCTCGATGCGGCTATATCTCCCACGTGTCGAAGCACGACTTAGAGGCATAACCACATGGAAAGCAATGTCACAAGTGAGGTAATCTTCACAACAACCCATGTAATTCATTAGGGAAAGAGATACATAGTTGGCTTACCATCGCCACTTCACACAATTACATGAATAAAGCATTACATCATCCAAATACAATCAAGGTTTGACTACGGAACAAAAATAAAAGAAGACTACCCCAAATGCTACACAGATCCCCGATCGACCCCAACTGGGCTCCACCACTGATCGACTAGAACGAAACAACACAAAGGATAAGATCTTCATTGAGCTCCTCCTTGAGCTTGGTTGCATCACCTGCTCGATAACATCAGCACCTGCAAACTGGTTTTGGAAGTATCTGTGAGTCATGGTGACTCATCAATCTCACACCCTCGCGATCAAGACTATTTAAGCTTATAGGTAGGGAAAAGGTATGACGTGGAGCTGCAACAAGCGACTAGCATATATGGTGGCTAACATACGCAAATGAGAGCGAGAAGAGGAGGCAAAGCACGGTCGAGAAACTATGATCAAGAAGTGATCCTAGAACAACCTACGTCAAGCATAACTCCAACACCGTGTTCACTTCCCGAACTCCGCCGAGAAGAGACCATCACGGTTACACACGCGGTTGGTGCATTTTAATTAAGATCAACTTCAGGTTTTCTACAACCGGACATTAACAAATTCCCATCTGCACATAACCGCGGGCACGACTTTCAAAAGTTCAAAACCCTGCAGGGGTGTCCCAACTTAGCCCATCACTAGTTCTCACGGTCAACGAAGGATATTCCTTCTCCCAAGACAATCCGATCAGACTCGGCATCCCGGTTACAAGACATCCTCGACAATGGTAAAACAAGTCCAGCAAGACCACCCGTTGTGCCGACAAATCCCGATAGGAGCTGCACATATCTCGTTCTCAGGGCACACCGGATAAGCTAAGCGTACGGGAACCAATGTAACCCAAGGTGCCAAGGGACGGCCCCGCACGGTGCTCTGGGTTGGACCAACACTTAGAGAAGCACTAGACCGGGGGGGTTAAAATAAAGATGACCCTTGGGCTGGCTGACCCAAGGGAAAGAAAAGGCTAGGTGACGAATGGTAAAACCAAGGTTGGGCCTTGCTGGAGGAGTTTTATTCAAGGCGAACTGTCAAGGGGTTCCCATTATAACCCAACCGTGTAAGGAACGCAAAATCCGAGAACATAACACCGATATGACGGAAACTAGGGTGGCAAGAGTGGAACAAAACACCAGGCATAAGGCCGAGCCTTCCACCCTTTACCAAGTATATAGATGCATTAATTAAATAAGAGATATTGTGATATCCCAACAAAATATCCATGTTCCAACATGGAACAAACTCCAATCTTCACCTGCAACTAACAACGCTATAAGAGGGGCTGAGCAAAGCGGTAACATAGCCAAACAACGGTTTGCTAGGACAAGGTGGGTTAGAGGCTTGGCTTAACAATATGGGAGGCATGATAAGCAAGTGGTAGGTATCGCAGCATAGGCATAGCAAAAGAGCGAGCAACTAGCAAGCAAAGATAGAAGTGATTTCGAGGGTATGGTCATCTTGCCTGAAATCCCGCAAGAAGAAGAACGAGTCCATGAAGAAGACAAACGGACGTAGCCAACGGATCCTCACAAACGCAACGTTACCGGAACCAACCGAAGAAGCACACCGGAAAGAAGCAAACAACATAGTAAACAACCATCACATAAGCATGGCACGATGCGCAAACAAGTATGATGCATGTCCGGTTTAATGAAGCATGGCATGGAAAGTGCACAAACAACCCTACAAATTAAGTGGAGCTCAAAGTGCAACTCCGTTGCATATTGACAAAACACCACGTGAACTTATTTAGTTCGATCTTGTTTATGTACCCAACAATATTAAATGTTGTTAAACATGGCAAGAAGGTGAAGCAAAGTAAAACTACCTATCTAGTCAAGTTTAATGAGGCCGGAAACAACGAACAACAATTCCGGAAAATCCTCATATGCATATATTAGGTTTGGTATTGTTCTGCCCTAAACCATATTTTATAGTTGTTAAACATGCAAAGTGATGCCACCAAGTTAAACTAGGCATTTTTCTACCCCATTTACATATAAAGTTTGTTAGGTTTGGAGCTACGACTATTTAGTTATGAATTAAAGCATTTTAACATGACATATGGGCAAAATTACACAAACAACATTTTAAACATTTTAAACATGGATGGAAAAGACATATGAAACTAGACAAAAAACTAAGCATCTTTCATATATAATTTATTTTAATATGATGCACGGTTGGTGAGCTATAATATGCATGATGTTAAGGGACTTTTCTGCAAAACGGGCGTTCTCTGGAATAATAGACAAAATCATCTAGAGGAAAAAAACATGACAGGGGCCAACAGTGCACTTGGGCCAACAGTGCAAGAGGTGGGGGCGGCAGAGCTCACCCTAGGCTTGGCCCGGTGGGTGGAGAGGGGAAGCAGGGCGAAGTAGGGTTGGCGACACGCTGGGCCTTGGCGCCCTTGCAACCCATTCTCGCGTCGAGGAGGCATGAGAGGCCTCGGGCGTGGTCCTCTGTTCGACAGAAAACAGAGGGGTGGCGGCGTAGAGCTTGCGGTGGATGGAGGCCGGCGGGCGCGGGACTTGCAGCAGGAGGGGTCGCGGGGCATGGCGCTGGCAGGACCTGATGAAGGACGTCGGCTGTGCAGGAAAGTCGATGCGGCACTGGGCATTAGGATCCACTGGATCGAGACGAGGTGAGGGCATCGTCTTCAGTCGAAGCAGGGCGCGACGGCGGCAGAAACGGAGCG
Source organism: Triticum aestivum (assembly GCF_018294505.1). NCBI lineage: Eukaryota > Viridiplantae > Streptophyta > Magnoliopsida > Poales > Poaceae > Triticum > Triticum aestivum. The sequence continues at coordinate 231,354,114 of NC_057800.1, forward strand.
GCGGTGAGGAACCCTTGGTGCGAATCCATGGCGGCGCTGGACGCCGGTGACGGGGCGCAGGGGTCCAGGACCCGTGAGGAGGAGAGGGGCGGCCATGACGTTCCTGGGACTTGGCCGGCTCGATGAAGACGAGAAGCAGCGGCGGCTCGCTGCAACTCAGGGACGAGGCGGCGCTGTACTTGGCGCGATCTCCGGTGACGCGGGAAAAGCGAGGGAGGCCGGAGATGAGACTGGGAACGCAGGTTCTTGACGCTGGATGCGGTCAGATCGAGCAACAAGGAGAGTTGACGAGGCCGACGACGTTCTTGAATTGGTGGCGCAGTCCTTGCAGGAGAAAACACGGTGACCACGCGATTAGTAGCAGCAGTAGAGAAGAACAATGAGAAAATAGGGAGGAGGCCTTGCGGGTCGGGGCGACTTGACGGCGGGGGCCATGGCGCGGTGTTGCTCGGGGCCGGACGGCGCCTGCTCTCGATCCATCCTCGATCAAAGCAGAGGAGGGGGGGATGAGGCGCTGGATGGAGGCTGAGAGGATTTTTGGATCGATGGTGGTTGGGTTTGGATCGGGCAAGATGGAGGCTGGTTGGTTGGTTCGGCGCTGAAAACAAGAGGAGTGGCTGCGCATGATGGGATGGATGGGACAAGGTGCCTAGAAACTAGGGTTGCCCATAACATATAGTAAGCCGGATAGGTTTAGGGGCTATCTCGTCCCTCCGATCAAAATCAGACGGTCAGGAAAAATAGGCTATGGAGGCCAAATAAGAAAACGGTGATGTTTTGTAGATGTTTGGGGATGTTCCAGACCCAACGGTGACGACTGCCCGGTTCGGGTCCGGGACAGCTCCCAGACGCGCGCGCGAGGAGGGCGACAGGCTGACGAGAGAGCTTAGGCTAGGCCTGGCGGTAGGTAGTGGACTGTGCAGAAGGCCTCAGGCTGAGAGAAGAGAAGAGAGGCCCGGCGACTGTTTCCAGAGACTGAAAGCGTCCGACGATTGACCGACTATAATGCCGCTATAGTTTAACGGTTGGGCTATCAAACGAACTCCGAATGCGATGAAACTTGACAGGCGGTCTATCTACACTACAATAAGACCACACGCCAACTTTCAACCCAATCCGAGAACATTTTCCGGCCACTTATAAAATACTATTTCGGACATGCCGCAGGCACGTGCAAGTGTGATTGGGCTCAGAACGGACAACGGACAGAACTGGGGGAACCCGGACAGATGCAGGTTTTGACAACATGATGATGCAATGCACATGATGACATGATGAAATGCAACACACAAGCAAATGACATGGCAACAATAGCAAATAACTGGAAGACACCTAGCACATCGGTCTCGGGGCGTCACAAATAACATGGCTAGTTCTTCTCCCATAGCTTGTCTCTTAGGTTCAGAGAAACGCCGAAGAGTCTGCTTGACCGGCTTGAATCCCTTTAGAATATTAAGGCTGTGCTCGGCCAGCCTGTGTGGGATTCCTGGCATGTCTGAGGGGTGCCAGGCGAATATGTCCCAATTCTCGCACAGGAACTCTCGTAGTGCGGCGTCCATGGCGGGGTTTAACTGTGCCCCGATGGAGGCTGTTTTTGTAGGGTCCGTTGGGTGGACTTCGAATTTGACTATTTCATTCGCTGGTTTAAAAGAGGTGGACTTGGATCTCTTGTCAAGTATCACGTCGTCCCTGTCCACTTGGAGCGTAGCGCAGTTAATTCCTCGGTCGAAAGGGCTTCAGATAATGCCTCGAGGGCCAATGCGGCTGTTTTGTTTTCGGCACGAAGTGCTGTGTCCGGATCACTAGCGAGAGTGATGATTCCATTGGGCCCGAGCATTTTGATCTTCATGTACCTGTAATGGGGTATGGCTTGGAAGATCGTGAACGCCTCCCGCCCTAAAATGGAGTGGTATCCGCTACTGAACGGGGCCACTTGGAATGTAATTTCTTTGGACCTATAGTTCTCCGGCGTGTCGAATACCACATCTAGTGTGATTTTCCCAACACAACGTGCTTCCCGACTGGGGATGATTCCTCTGAAGGTTGTGCTGCTTTGCTCAATGCGGTTCCAGTCTATTTCCATTTTTTGAAGAGTTTCCTCATAGATGAGGTTTAATCCACTGCCGCCGTCCATGAGTACTTTGGTGAGTCGAAAGCCGTCCACAATTGGACTGAGGACCAGTGCAGCTGGTGCTCGGGTTGTTCGGAATCTAGGTTCACCACTGGCATTGAAGGTAATAGACGTGTCACTCCATGGATTTATTGCTGCCACGTGGCAGATTTTGGCAAGGCTGCGGGCTGTTCGCTTGCGCCTATTATTTGATGCGAAGGTTTCAAAGACTGTTAATACCGTATTGTTTTCCTCGGGATGGTGCTCTGTGGCATCTCGGATGAGAAGATCCTCACCACTTTTGGCCACCTGCCGGAGTACCCAAGATGTTCTAAGGCTGTGGGTTGGTATGGTATCCGCTGTACTATGAATTTTGCAAGGTCCGTTGAGCCATCCTTCCAATACGGTTCCACGCCCTGTAGAGGCACTACAAAAAAATACACTTCCATGATGATACGTGTTTGTCATAGTAGGTCGCGTTTTCTATCATGCATGTACATCCATGACAAATTTATGACAGAATCAAGATAGTCATACCTGTGCTGTCGTAGAAGTGTTCCATGACATTGCCAAAATTATCATCATGGAAATGTCCACTTCCATGACGATAAATCGCGCGTCACAGAAGTGCTTTCGTCAAGGGTGACTGACACGTGGCATCCACTGTAACGGAACGCCGTTAAGCTATCGGGTCAGATTTTGGATCCGATAACCCATTAACAGCCACGACCAATGCCGATTTTCCATGTGTAAAATTCTCATTGGCTGACGGATCCACGCGTCAGCTCCGCGTTGGCACAGGTATCACTCATCCAAGGGTCGAGATGGGCCTATGATATGTTGACACATGGAGCGGCCCAAAAGTGGCCCACAAAGATTAAATGGGCCGGCCCAACCGAAGGCCCATAAGATTTAGCGGACCATAATGGGCCAGCCTAGCTAAAGGCCCACAAAATTTAGCGGACCATAATGGGCCGGCCCAGCTAAAGGCCCACACGATTTTGCAGACCATAATGGGCCAGCCCAGCTAAAGGCCCACATGATTTTGCGGACCACAATGGGCGGGCCCAGCTAAAGGCCCACAAGATTCTGCCGACCATAATGGGCCGGCCCAGCTAAAGGCCCAACATTCTTTGTCAAATCGGCCCATCAACGGCCTGTCCTAAACTTGTCATCAACGCGGCCCATGGTCACTTCTGGCCCGTTAACAGTCCGCTAAGTAATTGGGCCGAATTACGGCCTGGTGTATTTCCGGCCTGTTAAAGGTCTGGCTTCATTTGGGCCCATTTACAGGCCATCAAAACTTTCGGCCCATAAACGACCGTGAAGGATTTGGGTCATATTCGGCCATGTCTGACATTCGGCCTGTTAGAGGCCCACTATAGCTTTGGGCCACTTTCGGCCTGTTGTCATTTTCGGCCTGTTAACATCGGACGTAAACCATGGGCCATATGTGGCCCAACGTCATATCGGGCCCATTAACGGCCCATATAAAAATGATGATAATCTAGCCCGACCGAAGTTCCGGCCTGTTAAAGGCCCGTGTATTAGGTCGGTGCATTTACGGCCCGTCCGAATTTCGGCCTGTTAAAGTCCAGTGGGTTATTTGGCACAATCAGGGCCCAATCTCACTTTCGGTCTATTAAAGGCCCATGTATTTTATGGGCTCGAGATATTTACACCTGTAAACGGCCTATTTTTACTGAGGGCCCAAATTATGTTTAGGCCTGTTAAAGGCCCACTATGGGCACAGGCCTACCAGAAAAATATGAAAGCTTATGCTGATTTAGGCCCAGATATTTTTAGTGGGCTACATGCCAATTTCGGCCCGTAATCGTTTTTAGCCCAATTGGAATGGGCCCGACGAATGTTGGCATGTTGGGCTCCTACGAAGGTTTCGGCCGAATACATTACTAAGATAAACCTACACTATACAAAAATAGCGTCGTAATTACTGCAGCCTGAGGCAGCATCATAAATGTTGTATCACAACAAAATAAATTCCAACCATACAACAAAAGGCCTGTTGGCATAAAGTTTACAGTCCTTCCAGATAAAAGCACCATCAGATGTATAGAAGCACAGATCATTTGACCTGAGTGCTAATGTTTCAGGCTGTAGAATCTGATGGAGCAGCACGATCTCCACCTTTTTTCCGCCATTGCTCTTGAACAACGAAGCGAATGTCTGATAGTCTGGTTTCAAAACCATTCATATCTTGACGACATTTCTCAACCACTATTCTTGTTTCCGAAACAACGTCCATTAGGGATTGGACTTGTGTCTGGAGCACAGATATATCACTCTGTCTAGCAGGAAGATTTTGTTCAGTAGGCGATTTGGACGAGGTTACCTTGACAACCAACCCAGAATTACGCAGGAAGGTGCTTTTTGCACTGTTAGTGGAGAGATACTGACGCACTGCAGCAAGAGGTGACATTGTGCCTGTAGTAGCCTCGTCACCTTCAGGTGGTTGTGGCTGTTCAATCATTTGTTCCATAGCTTCCTGAAAGTTTGAACTTGTAGATTAGTGTACCAGATAAGTTACTAATGAGACAAAAACAAACAAAGTAGGTTAAACGTTTATACATAACTTATTTTGGTGAACTACTGTAATACATTAGCATGTATTGTAGTGCCAACTACATAATAAAATCACTTTCGGAACATATGTCCATGTAGCATGCCTACTGTATTGTCTATTTCCTCACATTCGTTGACATCTAAGGATAAAGAGACATGGTTTAAAGTAGGATGAACATAGTATGACATCATTCATATCATGGGCAAACAGATATAAAACAAACAGGCTATTTTATCATTGTGTGCGCACGTGAACATAACAACTAGATTACAGATCAAGACCAAAAGAATATCCTTCATCTCTTTTAAACCATGTAAGGTGAAATGATACGTTAAGACAACTGTGAATAAAAGTGAACAGAGTAACTGACATTGGCTGCAAACCAAGTAGTTAAATGAACACATCACAGTACCAATCAGTTCAAGGCAGGAGGAGTAAGGACTTACAACAGCGGCTTGAACTGGTGTGCTCATGCCCTTCATCTTGCTGGTGTGGCAATCCTTGAAGATTTGCACTGCATTCGGTTCAGGTTCTTTTTGGTCCGCACGGGATTTCCTCTGTATTTGGAACAAGTCAATATAGATACGATAATATGGCACAAAAAAGAAGGAAGTAGCAGCTATTTACAAGAGCCTCGCAGTGTGCAATATAGCTACGAGATCCTGTGGTCTGTTGGAATTTCACTTTAGAACGGTTGGTTTTGTTCTTCAAACAGTTAGCCTAGAAGAAGATACACTTGTAAGGCACATACATAAATACAAGTTCAATATGTGGTCTGATCAAATACATATAGCCTACCTGATACTTTGGATCAGACCAGTGTTTAACGAGGGCTGTCCAGTCTTCATCTGTAATATATTCCACTGGAGATGTTTGGGCGATTTCATTGTTAGCCTTGCCTTCAAAGTGAGATTTTCTAAGGTGGTACCGATACTGTCGCAGAGCAGACTGAAAAACATGAGTGCATGCTTGTCTAGTTGCATCATCTTTCGGATCCAACTTGAACCTCATCTGTTGAAAAAAGAATGTGAGTCTTATTAGGAGGAAGCTAGAAAGTATGGGACAGAGCAAGACAATATTACTAATTGCGATGAATAACATTACTTACGGATAAATGGTCAAGGAAGGTGTTAAACTGGGTATTGTCTTTCTCATTCCTGTACTGGATCCACGTTGGGAGGATACGTGCATGACACCTAACGGCAACGGCTGCCTCTGATACTAACTTGGCTGACTCTGTAGCATCACGTGGCCTTTTTAAACCTGCCTCAAAATGGATCTCCATTCTTCCTCCTTTAGATTTTGTTAATCTGTCAAGCATTATCCCTGATGTCTGTTTCCGCTTGCGCCGTGGTGCTAGTTCAACAACGAATATGGAAAGTGTTAGTGTACATCAAACTGTGAGAGTACATATAAAGGAGCATGCAACTGCAACTTGACTCGGTCAGGTACCGTCTTGGTGTTGATGCTCATGAGGTTCATCTGATCTTGCCAAGTCCTGTTGTGTCAGCAGTGCTTCGGAAGTAGTGTTAGGTGTGAAGGCAGCTTGGGAACTGGCCAGTTCCGGAGCAAACGAACGAGTAACTGGTTGAGATGCTGGTACAGTTGAAGCGGATGCTGCAGCTGGTGGAGCAGGTGATACTGTGTTTGTAGATTTAGCCGGTGGACTTGGACCTTCTACTGCACTATAAGTACCAGCAGAATCTCGACGGCAGAACCTTTTCCGTTTCACCCGACGAGTAACAACACTCCCTACTATATTATTTTCCTTGCTCTTTTTTGACTTTGCCATGTCAAGCTGTACCCACAACACAAAAGAATAAAATCACTCTTCAGAACTCATTGATGCATGATACAGACAAGCAATACTTTGATGTAAGACAACCGTATGAGGATGGAATATGTAAGAAAAACAGGACGGCATGACATATTCACAGCTACGATGTGCAAACTAAGCAGAAGGATTTTCAAGAAAATAGAAGTAATGCAAGCTAGACACCATATGAAAGATGCAACCAATATTACTCTGCCAAGTTAAAAGTGTCTTGTCATAAGTGGCAATTCGAAAAATTAGAAGCAGTACAACGTAGAAATCAATGCAAGATGCAACCACTATCAAACTGCCATGTTAAAAGCGTCCAATCATGAGTGACTGATGCGGGATACACAACAGCAGTACTTTGATGTAAGAACATGGTATGATAGATAGATGCAGTGTATTCTAGACACAGAAAGCCATGTCATATGCACATGTATAACGTATAAACTCAGCAGGTGCAATTTAATCAAAATAGAAGAAATACAGGCTAGACAACATATGCAACATGAAACCAATTATCACACTGTCAACTTAGAGCAAGCACCTGCGATGGTGGAGTACGGGAGATGAACTCATCATGTAGACTTGGGACTTCAACTTCATTAGCAGTAGCAGTGGCAAATCTAGAGAGTCTCTGTTTGCGTCGGTGCGGAGGACCACCAACATCCCCTAACTTACTCTTTTCCTTCCTATTTTCTGATATTGCCTTATGAAGTCAAAACCACAAGAAGATGAATAAAATTAGCTCTGCATAACTGGTTGATGCATGATACAGACGAACACTACTTTGATGTAAGGCAAGCGCAGGATAGGAGGATGGAATATATACAAAAAAGACAGCGTTTCATATTCACACGTACGATAGGAGGATGGAATATGTATGAAAAAACAGTAAGCGGAAGGCATTTCAACAAAATTAGAAGAAATGAAAGCTAGGCACCATATGAACATGCAACCAATATCACTCTATCAGGTAAAAAGTGTCTCGTCGTAAGTGCCATTTCAAGAAATTAGAAGCAGTACAAGCTAGAAGACAATGCAAGATGCAACCTACATCACAGTCCCAAGTTAAATGTGTCTTATGGGTAAGTGATCGTTGCAGGTATAAGTTGTAAGCTACGCAGATGCAATTCAACATAATCAGAAGCAATACAAACTAGACATCATACGGAAAACGCAACCACGTATAACAGTTCCAAGTAAGAGCAAGCACCTGTGATGGTGGAGTAGGGGAGATGTGCTCATCATGTACACGTATGTTCTAGAAACAGGAACACGTGTCATATTCACAGGCATTATGTGTAAAGTAAGCAGATGCAATTCAAGTTAGAAGCAATACAAGCTAGACATCATACGCAACATGCAACCACATATAATAGTGTCAAGTTAGAGCAAGCACCTGTGATGGTGGAGTAGGGGAGATGTGCTCATCATCTACACAGCTACGTTGACTGTCCAGCCTTGTGTTGTCTTGCGAATCTTGTTGGGAGGATGGCGGAGTAGAATCTGTAGAGACCCCCTGTTTGAGTTGCTCCGAAGGACCACCATCATCCACTGCCGGACTAATTTCCTTCAGCTGTAATGATTTTGCATTGTGAAGTCAAACCGATAAGAAAAAGGAATAAAATTCGCTCTTCAGAACTCATTCATGCATGATACTGACGAACACTACTCGGATGAAAGGCAAACACATGATGCGAGGATGGAATATGTATGAAAAACAGGATGGTGTGACATATTCACACCTATGATGTGGTAACTAAGCAGAAGGCATTTCAACAAATTAGAAGCACTGCAAGCTAGACACCATATGAAAGATGCAACCAATATCACTCTGCCAAGTTCAAACTGTATGGCGTTTCAACAAATTAGAAGCAGTACATGCTAGAAATCATATGCAAGACACAACCAATATCACAGTGGCGACTTAAAGGTGCCTTATCATAAGATATAGTATGTACCAAAAACAGGAAAGCGTGTCATATTCACATGTATCATGTGTAAGCTAAGCAGATGCAGTTTACACTAATTAGGAGCAATACGAGCTAGACACCATATGCAACATGCAACCAGATATCACACTGCCAAGTTAGAGCAAGCACCTTGGATGGTGGAGTAGGGGAGCGGAGACTTGGACCTTGTAATGCACTATCAGTACAAGGAGAATCGGTACAGATGCTCCGTTTACGTTGCTGCAGAGGACCACCATCATCGCCTTCCTTACTCTTTTCCTTCCTCTTTCTTGATTTTGCCTTGTCAAGTCAAACCCACAAGAAAAAGGAATAAAATTTGCTCTTCAGAACTCATTGATGCATGATACTGACGAACACTACTTTCATGTAAGACGAACACTACATATCACACTGCCAAGTAAGAGCAAGCACCTGCGATGGTGGTGTGGGGGAATTGCGGTGATCAACTAGAGAGCTACGTTGACTATCTTCATTTAGCCTTGCTGTTTCTTGAGAATCATGTGGGGAGGATGACACTGCACTCTTTAAACGAGTATGGCGTCTCACAGAAACCCACCCGGGTGACTGTCTCATCATAAGTGATTGACGAGGGATACAAAAGAGCATTAGTTTGATGTACGAACATGGTTAATAGACATATGTAGTATGTATCAAAAACAGGAAGGCATGTCATTATCAAAGGTATAATGTGTAAAGTAAGCAGATGCAATTTAACCAAATTGGAAGCAATACAAGCTAGACACCATATGCAACATGCAACCACATTTGACAGCGCGAAGTTAAAGCAAGCACCTGGGATGGTTGTGTGTGGCAATTGAGATCATCAACTGCAGAGCTACGTTTATTGTCTCCAATTGCTGACACTGCACCCGTTAGAGCGCTAGAACGCTTAGTGCTTATCTTCGAATTACACTGGAGCGACTTCTGTCTTTTCTTTTCTGCATTCATCAACACTGCGTCAGAGTCTGAAATACCCATGCATAAAAAACAATAGTGTGAGTATGGGTGAAGTGTGTGCACAATTAGTACAGTGTAAAGGTAGCAGATAGCAGGTCGGTGAGAAATAAATGACGGGAGACATATGATAGCTCTACAACATGCATGGCACACTAAATTACTACAGGATTCTATGAAAATAACAGTCAACTGAAAGCAAATAGGTCAGTCCATTTTTTCTGCACCGTCTGATGTACAAAGAACGGGCAGATCGCCTTCATCTACCTCCAGCGAGTCAGTGTTGACGATCTTCCTCGAAACGCCAGCGACCACCGGCCCAGTATTCCTCCCCTGCCTGCGCCCTCCCCTCGACCTCACCGCACCGCCGTGCTTGGCACCGCCCCCCGGCCATCCATTCAAGCCTCGCCGACCTCCAGATCAGGCGCAAGCAGCTCCTGCGCCCACACCCCTATGATAGACACCGATGCGCCGCTTCCCTGGGGAACAGGCGGACTAGGTGCTCCGCGCGCCTAAGCGGGTGCTGCTTCTTTTAATTGCGGTTCGACTGACCCTGAATTGAAATCCAGGCGGGCTACTGACCTCTAGCAAAGGTGAAATAGTAAAAGGGAGGAAACCTTGTGCATTTAGTATCACGAAGAAGATGCAGTAAGAAGCGCTCAACTAGTTTCTTTCGTGGGATGAATACGGTGTGAGCGGAGACGTAAGATTTGCACGAATAAGGGAAGAGGAGTACCTCTTTCTGCTGGCAGTGTTGTGTCCTCCTTCTGTTTTTCCGACGATCTTCTTGTTGTTCGCCGGAAACCAGAAGTTGTGGAGGACGGTGCAGCCTTGGACGAACCCATGGCCAAGTTGTTGAGTGTGGTGCGGTGGCCGTCTGTCGGCGGCGGGGAAGCAGATCCGAGGCGGCGAACGACGGCGTAGCGGGAACAGCTCCGGTGCGGTGGACGGTTGCGACAGTGGAGCCGCAGCAGTGAGGCGCAGGACGGCGTGGTCGGAGTGGTTCTGGTACGGCGCACGTCGGCGTCGGCGTCGTGGAGGCAGCTCTGCCTCGGCTTCAGCTGCTAAGTCCTTGAGGGCGTTGCGGTTGCGGTTGCGTTGGACGACGACGTCGGGGTACCGGCTCCGGCGTGATGGAGGAGGGCGGCGGTGGATTGGCCGCTATGGGGTGGAGGACGGAGGAGGCTGGGGTTTCGCGGCTGGTGGAGAGGGCGTTTTCGCGCCCACGGAGTATGAATGGGGAAACGGAGGGAGGCGGGGAACTAAGGGGGAACAATGTTTCGGTTTGAGACGCGCTTGTTTGAAATTTGGGGAAAGTTACAAACTTTCCCCCCATCTAAAATTTCGGACATATTGCGGGTTGGGGGTAGGACAGTCATGTCAGGTGTCCCAAATGTGGGCGGGATAGATTTCGGCCGAGCGCATGGGTAGGCGCCCACGGCGTATGAATGCTTCTATGGCGTCTTGGTGAAGTTACAAACCTACCCCGGTTTAGACCTTTGGACATCGGGCCGATAGGCTACATGGGCCAGAGTCAGGACAGTAATTTCCTACCACCAAAACATTAGTCTCATGCGGTTTCGGGTGACCAGAGGCCTATTTGGCGCTTCGTTCAATATTTGGGAGCAGAAGCATTAGGCCTCCTTTGGTTTGTAGGATTTTTGTAGGAATTCTATAGGATAGGATTTGCAAAGGAAAAATTCCTTTGAAGCCCTTTGGTTTGTAGGAATGGATTCCTATTCCTATGTAGGATAGGAATCAATCCTTCACGTTTTGGAGGAAAAAAACATTGACTCAATGGAAAAATCCTATCCTATGCACCAAATGACATCTCTTTCTCTATAGGAATTGACATGCATGTCATCTCACTTCCTATGATTTTCCTATTCCTATAAAATTCCTATCCTATGAACCAAAGAAGGCCTTAACGTTTTCGGTTCTCTTGAATTGAACTTTCAGGATTTGTCAAACTTCACAAATCTTTACTCTTGAAAATCCTAAAGCTACGATTATTTTGGAATGGAGGGGGTACATTTGAATATACATTGTACACGAGTATATATTAAAAAATATGCAACTTACCTCAGTTCATGCATGGTTCCAGATATAATCTCCTTGGTTGCAAAAAAAAGTTAGATATGCGTATGAATATATATAGCATGTTCAAACTCACAACAAAGATTGATGCCCCCTTTTACATCTGATTTACAAATGCCATTATCTCGGGTTCAAATAGATGAATGCACTTCCTATGAATTCGAATCTTCGAAACCCCCTTTATGTTGAATTCGACATGTATTCTATTTCGTAGCTAGCAATTTGGAATGTATCCATGCAAGTGACAAATGTATAAAGTGCTTCACACTAACAACATGGAGTGCACTAATTAATGTTTATATATGAATTGCAAAAGCATCCATTGCCTGTATTTCAAACCGCTCTCACTCTATGGATCGATAATATGAAATAAACACATGCACATGCTAGAATTCAATTGCAGTTGAAGAAAGAGCCTACTCCTGGTACTGTATATTAGTGATAGGGGTGTGTACAAAGTACACGTGAATACCAGGCATTGTGCGTGTGTGTATACTATCGACGAACTAGCCCCCAAGCTTGTATAACATACTAAGGGCCTAGGGTTACAAATCATATATAGTCGGCTTATCACCAGTGGGGATAGAGTCCTCCGCGACTCTGGTAGCTTCGTGTTGTACGCCGAGTCCTCCACATGGGTCTTCGTATAACACGTCTCGGTCCAACCTATATGTGGCGCAGGATGGAACCGACCCATGAGTCTTCATGTTGACCCACCACAACTAGAAATGATGTGCCCACCACACCACACACGCAATCGGCCACTAAGAAAATAAGCATATACAATAGTACAACGGTATCTAGCTCACGATACGTCTCCATATTTTGTTGATGACACTGACGGACTTTGCATTTGATGCGTGCTCCGTATTTTGTTGACGACACTTACGGTCATTGTATTTGAAGCGAAAGCACGATATGGTCACTGGACTTCAGAATAAGCTCATCACGGTCACCACATACATTTTGTCATGCTAACCAACATGTGGTTGGATGGTTAGAGGACAGTGGTTTCTCGAGCCCACCAAGGTTAAAGTCCCGGTGCTCGCATTTATCTTGTGTTAATTTCAGTATTTTCCGGCGACGTACGTTCAGTGGGAGGAGACGTTCCACTCGACTACGAGGCACCTATGGTGACTTCGTAAAATCTCAAGATCATATATGCTGGCCCACTCTCTCGAAGGTGCTCATAGGGGTAGGGTTCGCGTGTGTGCGCTTATAGCGGTGAGTGCTTGCGCGTATATATGAGCCCTTGCGTCTGTACCGTGTTAAACAAATACATATCATGATTATACGGTCACTGGCTCACCCGTACAACTCCGTATTTTGTTGATGACACAATCAATTGACCAGTCAAACGTTCCACGCGGCGCAACTAGTGTTGCACCATCGGGGCGCGTAACCGTGGGGCCCACCTGTCAGCCCGTATATGAAAGAAAGAAATGGTAGTTTGAGTCTGTACTGTGTTAATAAAATAGGAGTACATTTTAGGGTGATCATACGGTCACTGGCTCACCATACAGCTCCGTAATTTGTTGATAACACGATCAATTGACCAGTCAAACGGTCCACATTCAGCAGCGCACATTACCATAGGGCCCACCCGTCAGCGCGTATATGAAGGACAGAAATGGTAATAAATTAGTGGTCGGTGGGTATTCGAAGTCGTGAGACCTCTGGTTGGCAGTCACCGGCGGTTGGGGGCGTTCATTGGGCGGTGGGGTGGGGATCCCCGGAGAAAAAGCTCGGAGGGGGGGGGGGGGTAGAGGGATGGCCGGTGCGGCGGCGGACCGGCGGTGGGGAGTGGTTTCGGGGAGGGCGGGCCGGCCGCGGGCGGCGGGGGCTGGCGGTTCGGCCGGTGGTGGCTGGCGGCTCAGGGGGGTGGAGTTTGATGATAAACTGGAGGCCCTTGATTTCGTATCCAACGGCTGGAAAATCTAATGACCAGAGATGAAAAAGTCAGTCGACTGACGTGTAGCCTCACCACGCAAGACACGCACGCATGTAGGCGTGCAACACTGACACGTACACACGCACGCATGCTGGCGTGCAACACTGACACGTACACATGCACTCACGAACACACACACGTACGCACCCATGCATGCAACACTGAAACGTACCCTTGCACGCATGCAACACTCGCACGCCTGCATGCACACAGCACACGACGCAAGACACACGTTCAACCTATGCGTGCATGCACCCTTTGTTAAGGACATGGATTGTTACGGGTATTAATCAATCTTATTTGTGATAAGCAGAACATTGATGTTTGCAGCGGTCTTTATGAATCACAACGTATCGAACGGGCTATCAACATAGTAGGCTTATCTACATGAAAAAGATGACGTCACACTCAATGAACAATCATCGGTTTATGAAATGCCCGCTTCTGACCGCCCTGGCCCACCAAAGGTTCGTCTACTGTGCGCTGCCTGTGTTGGGTCACTGACATGCATGCCATGCACCCAAAGAGCCCACATGTCAGTGGAAGAACGGCGCGGTGTCCTAGGTCAGAGTCGAGGGCGCCACTCGCGGCACGCCCGGCTGAACACGCCTCCGTGCCGCATTCAAACGCCTCCATGAAACCCGCCCGTGTGGAAGCCGAGAAACCCACTCTGGACACACGTCCGTTCATGACCGGGCCGCTCCCCTATCTCCTCCACCATTTTGTCCACTCTTACAATGGCTTACGAAGAGTAGTTATTCCGCATCCAAGCCGGCTGGGTAGCCCGCCGGATACGAGCTATGCAGCTCGCTGATCCACCTCCCTCCCCTCGCCCGACGGAGCCAGTTGCCGCCCCAAGCCGGCGCGCGGTTCAGCAACTCGCCGCTCCAGGCCAGCTCGACGAGGAGCGGCGCACGGGCGTCGTTGCTGCCGTCCACGCCGCCGCCTCGTACCGCGTCTCCCGTTTCTGTGGCCGAGACTCCCATGCCGGCGGCCGCGCCATGCAAGCAGCGACAGAAGCCGGGTGCGCGGAGAGCGACGAGTCGGTGGCCAGCGCCTCCGCGTCCGCCGCCATCATCGAGGAGAAGTAGAACACGGGAGGCCGCGCCGCTTGGGTCCCATGAAGGCCACCGCGGAGGCAACGCCGGCGTACACAGCAGGTGTCTTGCCGGATCCTTTTTTGCAAGGACCTTCGTCGACCCCGCATGGGCTTCACGGAAGAGGGGAATGTTAGGATGAACTCGAGCCGGTGCCGGCCATGGCGAAGTAGTGGCCGGTGATGAACTCGAACCGGTGCCGGCCACCATCATCTTCGGCACCAGCCAATGATATCAGTTGGGCAGTGGGGAAGCGAGCCGTCCTTTGCGCTGAAGCATATACCTCCGGGGCTCCCGGCAGTCCGGTGATCGTGCTGCCGGACATGAGGAACACAAATCGATCGGCGGGCGACCATTTAGGCCAGGTATTATATACCTGTGCTGTCCAGAACTAGCACCGCGTAGTTCATTTGAATGTAATGAAATCCGTCATGTTTGTATGAAAATCCGGTATTTTATATGATTTCCGTCGTTGTTTATATGAAATATCAGTTTGTCTACGTGTTTGCGTGAATTTCGTCCGGTTGGTTGAGTTGCTGTCATAATGTGTGCGGCTACGGTTGGATGGCGTAATTTGCGGGTCGCCGGTCGGTCTGCGGGCGGCTCGGGCGGCGTTGTGGGACAAAAAAACACAGCTCGTGCGAGCTCGTCTCCAACGTGCGCGCTGGAGGATGCATGACAGCATGAGCACCCGAGCCATTCCTCGTTCATCGGTGGCAAAGGCACCGGTGGACAAAAGGGTCGCCAATATTTTGGCTACCCCGGGCAAGATCCAAACAGCCCCTCCCAATAGATTCAAATCCCTCGTTCGCCGTGGAATTTTGCCATGTGTTGTTTTCATGGACTAGCAAGATGCCCGTGCATTGCACGGAACATCAAGATGCATTTTTTTACAAACTCCCGCATGCATGCAAGGGATAATTAATGTCCTCCTTTGCTAGTACCACGAGGCAAACACCATTAATATTGCATCGATTAGTGTTAGTGGCCTTGTATATCTGCAAATTGTAATTTTGATAGTGGCCCCTTGTATATAAAAATGGAGGGAGAAAGATGAGAGATAAGGTGAGGAGGAGTGGGGCGTGGTGGTGACTGGTGGTCGGACTGGGCGGAGGCATGGGGATGGACGGCGCATTATGTCTAGGTTTGTATCTCTCTCACACACACCCACGTAGGTGGGGGACGTGCACGAAGAGAAGAGGTGCACGCACGGCGCACGTACTCCCGTCTCTTTCCCAACCACACCCGCGCGGGTACACGGTGGAGCTCATTTCTGTACGAAAAAGGCAGCCCACGTGGTAATTTGGCACGTGTACTGGTTGTCCACTTGGTGGAGGGAGGATCGTCTACCACGGGTGAACAAACAAATTGCGACTTGACGCGTTATGTTAAATTAAAAAAAGAGGCAAACCATGTGGGGCCTACCTTAGAGGCAAGGCTCTATACACTGGAGTACTTTTGATGTGTCCCGTCAACTCGCAGAACGAGGAGAAGCTTGCTTAGTACGCCGTCTCCCCCGCCCACGGGCGCGGTGGCTCGCAGGATGAGGTGAAGCTTGCTTACTACGCCTTACGCCCGCTCCCTCGCCCACGCGCGCGGTGGCTCGCAGCACGAGGAGAAAATTTTACTACTCCCTCCGTTTACTCCTCGTCCCTACTACGTACTTTGGTTAGTACTCCCTCCATTTACTTATACAAGGCCACTATAAAAAATACATTTTGCATCTATACAAGGCCACAAATAGTAATCGAGACAAAAGTTACTACTCCCTCCTTTCCAGTTTATGGCTCAATTTCAAAATCTCTCCAACCAAGGTAGACGGTGAGTGGTCGAATTAATTTCGTATTTTGCACAAGTAATTAGTACGCTCGTTTTTCTCAAGAAGTTATGTTTACCGAGGCATTAATTAGAACGAATGCATGAATGACCACTAAATTTCCATGAACTTGTACATGCATTGGTTAGTTTCCTCTTGACACTGCTTGCGTCGGGTGATCTAACGCACCTCGAAATCCAACATGTAATGGTACTACTACTAGTATAGTAGAATTGAGACTTATCAAACGGAAAAACGAATGTTTTTTAGATGAGCCCTATAAACCCTAGTGGGTACGTACTCCGTAAAAACAGATTTTTCCAAAACTAAGTCGCTCCCTTTCATGAATTCTGTAGTATACTCCTCCGTCGACGCTCCCTTTCATGAATTCTGTACTTCCTGTCGCCGACATGTGGGACATATAGCAACCGGGTCGACGTGTCAAGCACCAAATAACAGTGCAGAACAGCAGGGGGACGCACCCCACTCGTACCGGCCCAGTAGTAGTAATGAGCAATGAGACGTCAAATCACAATGCCGCACTTTCCCAGACGGACGAAGCAACCATTATTTCACACTTCGGTTCGCCATCATCTCAAACCACGTACTAGTATTGCTTCTGCCTCAAGAGGGACACGCGCATCGCCTTGGTACATCATGACACGTGGGACCGCATGACAGGCCATGCTCCCCCGCCGATCGCTCGGTAAAATCACCTCATTTTTACTATACTTCCTCCGTATCGGTTTACTACATGGCATGCACGTCGTTCTAGGTTGAGAATTTAACTGGCTATATATGTGATGAACAGTACTCTAGCCTTTTAAAAAATGTATACTTTTGTACAGTAGTACTATCGATGGATTGCGCCATGGAGCAAAAATTGAAATTAAAAAAAGGTGGTACATATAGAGAGCGCTCGTCGCCAAATTATGCATATAGTACTATTAAAAAGGCTAGTCACAATAATGGTGTCCAGCACAACCCACCCCTCAAATAAAACTAAGAGGGTGCTTGGATACGTTTTAGTCCCATGACTAAAAGTAGTGGGACTAAAACATGCTAGCCTCACCCATGCTTGGATCCAAATACTAAAAAGGCTAAAATCAAGTTAATGAGCATTTATTATCCTCCAAACCCTCCAATCCAGAACTCGCCTGTGTTAAAGGAGAGGAGTTAAATGAGTAGAGAGAGGACTAATCCACATTTTAGTAGGGGTACCCCTGACTAAAAAATTTAGTCTCAAGACTAGTTTTAGCCCCTCTTTAGTCAGGGGTGCTTGGAACTTTAGCCTCTTAAAGAGACTATTTTTAGTCAGACTAAAATAAGTCCCTTGGATCCAAGCACCCTCTAAGCATCCTGGAATTCTTTGACAAAACTAAGCACCCTGAAATTCTTTGACAACTAAACTGCTGGCTATATGATGTTGGCCATATATATTGTACGTATATAATGTGAAGAAACGAGTGGTAGTACTATACCAACTAAAAGATGAAATGTAAGAAATACTAGTATGTACGTACTGAAGAGTTAAAGTAACGAGAAGAAACATAACATAGTTCTGCTGGGGGCTCAGCACAACACACCCCTCAAATTAAATTAAGCACACCTGAAATTAAACTTTGCAACTATTCCGGTAGACACTGCATTAGAACCACCATGAGCAACGACACTGCCACCTTACTCGGAGTCCTCGTCCACGTCCTCGACTTCGTCCTTGTCCCTCTTCCTCTTGGCCGATACTTCTTTGCTTGAACCGCACACTTGGCTGTTGCTCTTCATCCAACCCTTGTAGATATTGAAGCAAAGGTAGCCATCCATTGCAGCATAGTGGATGTGGTCTATATCTAGTACATTCCGCTGCCATGCATGACGATGAAACGTGTAATGAGGTTTCTCCAGTTTACCGTACGAAGGATGAACCATGGCTCCTGCCAGGGTCAGCATTGAAGGCTGACGAGAGGACACCAGCCGATTCTTCTGGAGGTCGAAGGTGTTGCCTACAACGAGGCCTATCCGACGCAGGACTTCTTTGTCGTTACCAAAGTCTACAGTAACGAATTTCACTGTTTTGTCCTTGAGGAAGTTCTTAAAATCCTGGCACTCAACGTCGGCATGGCATATGTGGTAGACCAAGCAAACGTTATGTACGCAAACCTGGATCACGGCGGGCTTCTTCCTCTCTTCGTCCTTTAGATCCTTCTCTCGTCCCAGGACTGTGGTGTACTCAACATCTAGCCCAGCGACCCACTCATCATCTGAGTTTTCGAACATGCGGCTGAAGCGAGAAAGGCATCCTTTCACCGTCGCGGAAGAACGGGTGTAGATGACGTCGAACTCATCGCCGGTGATGGTTCTAACCTTGTACTCACCGCCGATCGTGGAGATTTGGGACGCCATGGATTTGGGAGGAGGGTTAGGATTAGTGGAACTGCCGTAATGTGAATGGACGGGACGACTAGGAGCGAACCGCCGTAGTATTGAAGGACGTGCGGGGACGAGTAGGAGCGAACTGCCAGCGTGCGAACGGCAGGGTAGTGGCTTTCCATTCTCCCATGATACGGGCTTCCGAGAGCCCTTGGATCTGAGATCGAACGGTTGCATGGCGTGATTCTAGACCTATGGGTGAATATCCTATCCTGGAGGGTTATTCTGCAAATTTTCAGCAACTTAGCATGCGACCGTTTGATCTCAGATCCAAGGGCTGCCAGCAGCCCGTATCATGGTCGCGCCTACCACGACCGTCGCGTCGCTCGCGCGGTCGCGCCCTTGGAGATTTAACACGGTGCGTTAGGCTATCTGATGTTGGCATGTCATACATAGTCATCACTTAGTCACTCATACTACAACAAGGTTGGCTATAAGTGTATTTTTTTACTCCTCTCTATCTCTTTCTTCGTACTCAAGGAAGAAACGGTGCTAAGCGCGTGTATTTATTGCATTTGCCAAGGAGTGACCTCTTCCAATGAAATGGTGTTGCTAAGTTTGCTTCATTTAATTAGCTATAGACTCAAAATTGTCTTTTCACCTAGGTACACGCGCTTAACACCGTTTCTTCCTTGGGTCACCAAACTAGTCTCTCTCTTCTTGATTAACTTGCCACATCAGACTTTATGCCTATGTGGCAAGCTTAAGCACCTGTAGGAGCAAGTAAAAGTAAGTATAATAGTGCGCTTTACATGGCATTTTTGCATATGTGGAGGAAAGAGAGGCAAGGAAAAAGTGGAGAAGTGGGCTCTCATGCAAGAGCCAGCCTCTACTACATGGTGGAGCATTGGGAGAGGCACCTGTATGGAGGTGGTCAGGAATCTATGAGACTCACGACGGTCATAGCGCCGCAGTTAAAATGATAATGGCAAGTCAACTCACGGGGCCCCACCTGTCCAGCAGTAACTCGCTGTCAAATCACACAACCCTACGTTTGCAGCAGCCTACTCCCTCGTCTTCTCGCATCTTTGTCAAACCAACTAGGCGGAACTGCCCCGCCACCTACCGCGCAGGAAAAGCCCCGCCCTCGACTTTTAAATACAACTACATCCGCTTAAGAATCCAATGATATACTTTTTGTGACATAGTAACTCATATTTAGTTAGTCAAATGGATGACCTAGAACTACGTGCAGGCCCTATAAACCGAGACGCCTAAAAATAAAAAAACCGAGACGGAGAGGGTAGTTCAGCAAGTATCTTTTTAGATCAATATAGTCAGGATTCACCAAGGAGCAAAACCAAGTGGTAGGCTACTCCTGTCGTGTTGGCGTAGCAACTCAAGCAGGGTCAGTCCGCACACGAAATGGCGACACACTTAGCAGGACCCCTTTGGCCAACATGTGGCTCATCCACCATCTTGTTCCACGTGCGATGCACCAAATTACAGTTCGGAGCAGCGGTTGGAATTGGAGGCACCCCGGTCGTAGCGCCGCAGTAGTAGAAAATGAGCGACAAGGGGTCAAATCACAAAGCCCCACCTTTCCCGCATTAAGCTGGACGGACCAAGCAACCATCATTTCACTCTAGGGCGCAAGAGCGTAAAGAAAAGAGAAAACAATGATGCGTGCGGCAGCTACCTAGGGCACCCTAGGGTAGGGGTCTCCACTACAGATCCTTTTTTTTGAAAGCGCCTCCACTACAAATCAGCTTCTCCTCGTCCTCTTGAAGAAAACCGATGATGAGTGCGGCAGTAGGGTTTGTAGGAGTACTACAGCGTGCGGGGCCACGTCATAGTAAACGGGTTCGAGTCGACGCCTTAAATATGTGTGGGCCTCTTGGTTTTACGGGAACGAGGCAGCATTTTGGGTTCGGGGACCAGTGGAGATATAGTACATACAAAAAGTTGTGGACGTAGGTTCGACCGAAAGGCAATGATGCATGGGCCGTGCATTTTGATATACCCGGGGCCGCGTGAAATTTGCTACTCTACTCAAAACTAGTAAGGTACACATGTATTGAACGCATGAGATTTTGAAACCAAATTATGAATAAATACACACTATAGGATGTAAAGCTTTGAGTCATATATGCATGATGTAGATGTTCGTTTAGTTCTTATAGTTCATCTCATTCAAAATCAATAAGTTTTATGAAAATGTTAAGATTCATGGAGTTGTGCATTGTACTCCCTCCAATTCCAAATAGATGACCCAACTTTGCACTAACTTTGTACAAAGTTAGTGCAAAGTTGGGTCATCTATTTTGGAACAGAGGGAGTAAATCATAAAGTAAAAAACAAATAATGGCAATTCATTTAGAAAAAATAATCAATTATGATACAGAAGATTCTAGAACAAAGGAGAAGTGCTTGTGTTTTGAGGTTTGTGCATTATGCTTAAGTTCAACCATGGAGTCTTCTAAATTGTACATGTGGCAGATCTGGTGGAATGTTGATGATATCCAACGGCCAGTAGTGCTCAGATTTGCCTATCTCTGCACCGTCGGGTTAGCTTGATCCAGCGACCATCTTTCAAAGTTATTGGCACACTATATAGTTCTTGTGCCATAGTTGCATGTTTTGGAAAAAAGCTACTAGTGGGTTGTACTATCTATTTAGGAATACAACATGTATACATGGAAGTTGTAGGGAAAGAGATGACATGGAGCATCTCAATTCCTATGAGTAGGGTTTGGAAAAGAGATGTCATTTGGTTCACATCATAGGAACTTTTCTATTGAATATATAGATGACATGTTTCTCAATTCCTATGAGGAGGGATTAGAAAAGAGATGTAATTTGGTTCATATCATAGGAACTTTTCTATTGAATATATGCTAACGTTTATTTTGCTTTGAAATTAAGGGAGTATAGGAATCCATTCATATGAACCAAGTGGCTCTAAAGCTATAGAAATGATATCATGTTTATTTCCTTTGAAATGTGGAGTATATCAATCTATTCCTATCAACCAATTGGCTCTAAAGAAAAAATCCTATAAAAATCCTATCATATAGAGTTCCTATGATAATCCTCAACACTAAAGGATGCTTGAAATTGTTGCGGGTGATACGATGGTCTTTCTTTGTAGACTCCTCACCCAACTTTATAGTTACCTCTCGAAGATGAATGAAATGATATATACATGGTATTCTACATGTGCAATTTGGTACACGAAAACTCGGTAAAAGTTTGCGAGGTTCGAATTTTCAATAAAGCTATATGCACTGCATTTCGGTACGGAGGGAGCATACGGCAGTTGCTAACACTCACGTGGAAGATTTGTGTGTAGGAGGAGTGGCTATTCTGTTAAATGACATGGCAAAACTGACACTGTCGGATGCCAATCTAACAGTCCTTACGGCGTTCATCAGGAAAAGGCTTGTGGCGAACGTTTGTCGGATAATGATTTACGAATACATGCATTGCATTGATACGTGCCCCCTCTCTCTCACGCACACGCACCCTCACGAGTCACGACTCTCCCGAGTCCTCTCGCAGACTCGCACGTCGCACCCACCGTCTATCTGCAGGTAGACGTCACGCACATATGTGCCCTTCACACCGTACCCTCAGAACTTCTAAAAAACAAAAGACGGCACACACATTTTATTTTAGCTCACACGTCACACACTTGTACTATTACTCTTGCGGCGAACGTTCTTTGGTCATAGTATATTGTACTCTCACGAAGAGAAGCGGTGCACGCACACACTAGTTCTCTCACACCCACTCGCGGGTACACGTAGGAGCGCATTTTTTTGAAGCTGGTACAACAAAATCACTCCACTATATATAAAAGCAGGAGCCTTAGCGCTTGCTTTACTAGGGTTCCTCTCGTTCACTCTCTCATGCTCTCCAGATCTAAGCAACACATAGGTGGCCACACTCTCTCTTAGCTCACGGCTGGTCACAAATCCGACCGGACAACCTCGAGCGGGGCAGGGGTGTAGGTGCATCGTTCACGCTGTCGTCGGCGGCGAGGGAGGAGACCAACGGCTACCCGCGCATCCTGATCGGTGGCCGTGCCGTTCTCTCCGAGAGAGCGCCGGCTCGGGAGGGCCTCCGACCCCTTCTTCCTCCCTGCGGTATTGTGGCCAAGATGCAGCCTCCCGACGGCGCCTTTGCGACATGCCGATGACCCTCAGGTATATATTCCTTCGAAACCTGCCTTGCTCTACTGCCCCGGCTCCCTTCGTGTGGATCCTTTTCTACTTTCGTCCGCTGTTCTAAAGACACTTAGACTTCTACTAAGGCACGTGCTTTGCACGTATGTTCTGTATGATAGATACTCATATACCTTCTTTTTAGAGAGAGAAATGGGTACTCGTATCTTGAGTAGATATCATAGCGTGTTTGTTTGCATGATCTAAGGACTATTCTGAAATAAGAAGCAAATCACTTGCACAAATCAAACTGAGTTCCAAGTAAGAATTTTATTACAAGATAAAAGTTGTAGTTTTATTATATGCTGTTTCCTGGGTTCCACTGATGTATAGTTCCAGAGTTGTTTGACGGTTTACATGCATGTTTATGGACTATTTTGTGCAACTAAATAAGTCATTTAGGTCTGACAGACACTCATGTCCTGTATTAGCTTGAGGTATAGCTTATGTATGACTGAAATAAAATATTACACTTTTCTGCGAATAATAAAAATATTACATTTCTCGATGAAGCAGAACAAAACTTTAGCTAGCATCAGCCATGCAATGTTATGTTATGTGAACAGTGTAAACTTTGCAATATAGCGACATCTAAAAATCCATTTTTACAGTAATCTAAAAAAATAAGTTAGTAGTAGAGTGTTTATTTCCCAGGTGACAATGGGGAACCAAAATGTGCTAGCTATTTGCCAACTTGTCGTACTTGCATGTGAGGAGGTGGCAGCAGTTTCTAGACATTTCTCAACTTCAGTAGGTGCAATCCAGATTCAATGGGGACTTCTTTATTTGTTTTACTTGGAGAGCAGAGTCGGCCATGTGCACAAGGAGCGGGAGTGAATCCGGCAGCTTTTAGCCGTCAGATCATGTCATCCTTTGTTTGATGGACGGCAGTGATATGCATGAGAGGGGAAATGAACGGTGGATTTTGAGCCAATGCTTGTTTGGGCGGGAGAACCGAAGATGGAGTGGTAAATCCAATTTCAAAACTGCCGCATTATAGTAGTAGTAGATTAGAAGTAAAGCTATTTCATACAGTCGACTCAAAGCATTGGTTCAAACAGGGAAGAAAGTGGGAAAGCTGTAGCATGAATCCAAGACTTGGTTCTGAGAGGAAACGGGGGAAAGTAGTAATATATGTCATTGTTTAAATAACCGTACATCGTATTTACACAAACAGGGATGTTTGTCTCCATATTGTTTCGGGATGTCTGTCTCCGTATCATTTCTATCCGCGCAATCAAAAGCACACACCTCAGTTTTAGTACAACTGCGCAAAATGAGATGGCTATCCCTCGCTGCCGTCGTCTAACCTCCCGTCTTCAAGGTATCCCTACATTGGTAGTAACTAAGGTAGAATGACCAACGCAATCTAAAAGAAGCTGATTCATACATTATACTTCCTGATTGCAGTGCAGGGACGAGCGAAAACAATTGCATCCTAGTCTGGAATGCACTTTCTACCAGTTCATCCATGGACCAAGGACTAGCTGGCACGGTTGCACGGTGGTTTTTTGGACAGGTGCGCGGACAAGAGGCATTGTGGTCTGCTTATTTCTGCGAATAGCGGTGCTTAAATTTAGTGGAATGCACAAGCATTTCAGCTGGTCAGTACACTGCATGGTTCAGTTCAGCATTCCAGCTGATACCACAATTATAATTGGTTATTCTGGAATAAGAGAACCTAACCCTGAATGGTGGCAACAAGAAAAAACCAGAGTGAACTCCAGGAAATTTAAGCCTGCCGGGAGGCCCTTTGCTCAGAGAGAAGCCTTGCTTGTTTTTTCCTGATTTGTAAACCTTCTCACAACTTTGTATTTTGCTGTGAACTAGTATATGTTTGTTATGTTCTATGAATCATTGAGATGTATAAAATTGCTTAGCTTATGCTTTTCAAGTTTTTTATGAAGACGATTTTAATGTGAGTGTTCCACATGAGCGCTGGACTAGCATTTGAACGTTTGGAATTTATTACATTGTGGCCTCAATTAACTGCATGAACCACTGTAACAAGATACATAGTTGCTTATATGTCAGATAGCAGATTGTTGATTGTTAGCTGGTTGATAGCCTATGTTGAAGCGAGCTGAGCCAATGTGCCGTGTTTTGCACAACTGCTTACAAGTGGGGTAGCACCAACAGTGTTTACAAGTACTTATGTATACGTCGGCGCACGGTTCTCGAACGAGTGCTCTATTTCATCAAAACACACACTGCTCGTATGATAAACCGTGACAACTTATGTCTTACCATGCCATATTCATGAAAAAACTAGTGAGGACGCATCTGTTTCGGCAACAATTACGATGGTTCTCACATGATTCACGGGCACAAAAAGTAGCAGCAGTTCCCATAGACGGATTCAAACAGACTACTAGCCCCAGAGGGGTCGATAACAGGCAAGGTTCGGATAATTAGACACAATCCAAACTACTATTAAACACTAGTTGGGGCAACTATTTCATGCCTCGATCTAATTTGGGCTGGACACAAGACGGACCTTGCCATGAACATCACCGAGGACGTCCTGCAGCAGCTCAATCCTGTGAACCTTCATGAAGACAACCTTGTGGCCTTGCCACTGATAAACTTGTTTGTGGAGGCATGCCACGTCATCTTCCTATGTAAGCTTGACAAGAACAGTATTCCTCACAAATGAAGGAGTAGATTTGAACTTCTTGTGCTTCTGTACACCCTGGACAACACGCCTGACAACAGTGAGGCTGGAATACAACTCTTCATTGGTATAACCACAAATGGCTTCCAGGATCCAACAGCCTAAGAACTTTGTTTTCCCAGTGCGTATATTCAGGTCGTCCGCCTCATAGCGAGTGACATGTACAACCACACAATCCTTGTCTGCATCAGGGCTCTAATTGAAACAAAAACAAATTTTGAATTACTTTTCAGTATAAGAAACACAAGTTATTTAAACCACTATGTATACCATGGCATCGAAGCTAATAAAATTTTGCATTATTAATCACCACATACTTCCTTTTCTAAAAAAAATCACCACATACTTAGATGAAAAACCACAATCGAGATCGGCAAAGAAGGAAATCACCTTGGGCAGCTCAGCAGGGGGGCACATCCTCGAAGGGGGAAAACTGCTCCTGCAGTGCCACGGGGGCTGTAACCTCAAGCGGGGCGTTGACCATCTCAGTATCTAGGGTCGCCTTGGTGGTTGCCTCCATCTTCTTGGAGCTCTCTGTCTCATGGGTATCAGCCTCCCGCGTCTGCTCCAATATCGGCAGATCTTTGCCTGGTTCTCCTTGGTCCATCATAAAACTGACGAATACTAGGAGTCCACTGAAAGGAAAACACAATCGCAATGACAATGAAACAAAAAAGAGAGTGAGGATCAGTTACTGCTTTGCAAAAGTTCTTTTTTTCCTCTGAACAAAAATATGCCAACATCACGGATCCGCTTACCTTCCCTTCGTTCGGAGAGAAGAACAGTGGCAGATGCAAGTGTTGCCTTTCTTGAAGACGGTGAGGGAGAAGGGGATTCAGCAAATAGTGAAATGATGGTTGCTTCGTCCGTCAAACTTACACTGCGGGGAGGTGGGGTTTTGTGATACGACGGCTCGTTACTGCCGCGCTACGACCGGTGACTCTCCGCCTGCATACTGCCTTCTAATTGGGTGGATGGCATTTGGGCCCGCGCGCTGCATGGCCCGCATGTCGGTGAACAAAAGTATAACGGCATTCAGTAGACGGAGACGTTTCAATGACCTAGGAGGAGCCAGAACTGGTAGAGTGTCTCCACTGTACTAGTAGTAATTGTTTTTTGGGTAGCTGTAGAGTGTCTCCACTGTACTAGTGGTAATTGTTTCTCGGGTCCCAAGACAAAACAGCCCATCCACACTAGTAAATAGTAAAATCAATTCAAAAACCTAGGTGCTCTTCTTCCTCCTTGCTCCCACCCACCTCATGTCAGCTCGCTCCACTCGTACCCCCAAATTCCTCACCTCACTCCTACATAAAACCCCAGCTCCACTTCTTCCTCACTCCTACAGAAAACCCCTAGCTTCCCTTCTTCTTCGCTCGCACTACAACTAGGCTCGTCATTCGTTACTCTGCTCAAATTCGTGAGCACGACGCGACGCCCTCGAGGAAAATGGAGTCGGCTGACCCCAGCGCCAAGAAGATGAGGCTCCCGCCAGTGGCGACGCCTGTTGTAGATCCCGCACTCGGCAGCGCGGGGAGAAGCGGCGACCCCGCCCCCACCGGATCCCAGGAACCTATAGAATCTCGGGTGGACCACATCAGTGATCTCCCAGACGCCATCCTTGGGGAGATCATCTCGCTTCTCCCCACCATGGATTGCTGCCGCACCCAAGTCCTCTCAATTTGGTGGCGCCCTCTATGGCGCGTCATTCCCCTTAATCTCGACTGTCGTCAGCTATCTCTCTTCAATGATTTTGAAATCCCCAGAGCCATCATCTCCTCCCACCAGGGCTCCGTTCAAAGCCTCTGCATCCCGTCATGCTACCTGAGCAAGCATACCATGCCCTGCATGGTGGACGCCTGGCTGGAATCCCCCTGAATTCACAGAACTACAGCTGCTTGAGTTCTACTATTCCCCTGGAAATCACATACCATACCGAACGCCATGAGCTTGTGCCCTCAGCACCGATGTCCATCTCGGGGTTTTCGTCCTCTCTCCACACCGCCACCATTGCACAATGCTACCTACCAGACAATCTGGTACTAAACCATCGACTCCCATTTCTCAAGAAACTTTCACTTGTGCGGGCTCGTATATCAGAGGCCTCATTGCATAGCATCATCCACTCCAATTGCCCTGCGCTGGAGTGCTTGGTGCTTGTTTTCAAAGTTTGAATCGGTTGTCTCCAAATAAAGTCGCCTAACCTTGTAAGAATTGGAATTTCTTTTGACGGAAGGCAGCTCATCATCCAAGATGCCCCTTCACTTCAAAGGTTGATCCTTGATTCTAGTTATTCACCGTTGCAAATAACCGTCCTCTCTGTGCCTAAACTGGAGACCTTGGGTGTAATACATGATCTCTATGCTCATTTCAATATGGTGTTTAGCTCCACAGTTCTTCAGGTACTTTATATTATCATCTACACTTGTAACCATAAGCTGCATTTTAAATTTCTGCGCATAATTTATATATCATCTTGGAGTACACATTTTGTACTAATATTATGTTCTATGCTCAATGAAGAGTTTCTCCATGGATGGCCTATCAATGGTGCTAGATTTTGTCAAGATCTTATATATCCAAATGAATAGTTTTGATCTGAACAAGATTATTGGCTTGCTGCAATGCTTTCCATGTCTGGAGAAGTTGTATATAAAGGTAATAATTTCACGCACATTGGAAGCCCGCATATAGTGTACTAGAATTAACCGTTCAGCTGTTACTCTTTCGACACTCTTCTTTTAGACCTTAACTGTTTTCAATCTTCATGTCTATTTAGGCAACAAGACGGGGTAAGAAAGTTATAACCAATTGGTGGATTCGTAAGCATCGGGATTTTCTCACTTCTCATGATATTCGATTGAAGACAATAACGCTAGAACAATATGTAGCCAACCGTGCAAACACAAGATTTGTCACATTCTTCATGCTGAATGCGAGGTTACTATTGTCCATCAGGCTTAAGTTTATCAGCAGCATGGTTTTGACGGATGGGTATGTCGAAGAGCAAAAAAAGGAGTTTCAGGTGGGCAAAAGAGCTTCTGAACGTGCCGGGCTTCTATTTACAACATATTGTGGTCATAATCAAGTAAATTTTATGACCCAGGATGTTCATTCTATGGACCTGACCGATCCATTTGACTGTGACTGCCGAAAACAGTGCTGGAGTTAGATGTTGTTGCCCTTTTCAATCTGTTTTTTTTGTAAACCTGATGAACAATTAACCCTCGTGCTTTTGTACAGTTTGTAAGCTGGAGTTAGATGTTCCTGCCCTTTTCAACTCGGCTATGACTGTCATATTTTCTTTGAAACAAGGAAAATGGCTTGCCATTCATTTAATTTAGAGTGAAATATTGTAACAAATCCAAACCAAGGGAAATAATATCACTCTCGCCGGCTGCTTGAGCTCACTGTGCATTACAGAAGCCAAGTGATTATCCCCCACCAGCACCCACAAACTTATTTCGAACTAGCACATCAAATAGCCTATCCAAGGTGGTGTCGACTTACTAGCCAGTCAACAAACGATTCTTCCTACCAGCCGTTGGATTGACATCCAACATCTGTCGTGTATCTTCTATCTCTTGTCTTCTTCTTCCTCCAATCGCCCAAACCTAACCACCCCGTCGGCTCCACCTGCTCCCGCCTCCCATGGCTGGCTGCGCCTCCGCCGCCCTACCGTACGTACCCTCGAACATTGGCCAGTCCCTCCCTCTATTCCCCACACATCCTGTTATTCTCCGGCGACGTCAGCCCCAACACGCACCTGCGCCCGAACCAGTCAACCCTCGTAGTCCCCTCCGCCTATGACTGGACTGGCGCATCTTCAACGGCTCCTGTTCGTTCCGTCCGAGGCCTCGCCGTCGTCCTCCGCCTTGCGGCCTTGGTTCATTCGCCATGCGTGGTGCACCGCCCTCTTGTGTTGTCAACGTCGTCAACAACCGAGAGGAACAAGGAGATGACTGTACGTGGAGAGGATGACAGTAGGGACCCACCAGCGTCATGGCAGTATGCAAGCAAGTGCCTCTATAGTACAAGCCCAAAAATATGGTTCCTCCTAATGGTTGGACATCTGGGGCTCACGCCATTGTCAACATAGTAAATAAACGAGAGACTTACACTACGAGCGGCTGACACCAGGGACCCAGCAAGTCGCGTAGTTTTTTTTTGAGGAACAAGCAGTTTTTATTTATACTAGTTTTAGTGACGGATCAGGGTAACAACCGGGCTGTGCGGGGGCTGTGGCCCGTCTAGCCAGGGTTTTATTTATGTTTACCACATCATGAGCCCAGTTGTGTTTTTTTCTTGCTGAAAATGGCTAGCCTAGTTCTATTTTTTTAAAAGAAATACCCAAACAAGGCCTACTTGCTTTATCAGCCCTGCTGGGCTGCAAATCTTTCAAGACGAGGAGAGTTTCATTCGGTTTGCCCAGAAATGGGCTGTACATTTTTAAAACACATCAAACCGGGAATTAGTTTCAATTTTTTTTCATTACAAGATCTTAAATTCCATTGATTTTTATGCGTGGACAATTATTTGGATTTTATATTTATATAAATTATTTTTCAAAATAGTTTGAATGTGAATCGATATTTCTGGATTAAAAACAGTTGACCGCACCAAAATATGCAAAATTTCATATACTTTTTAACCGTGGCCACAATATGGGGTGTGATGCTAACAAAAAGAAGATGGGCTCCAAAAAAATTCTTAAGAATTAGCAAATGGGTTGTACATTATTAGAAATAATGGCAGATGGGTTGTATGCTGTTTTCCACTGATTTGAGGCTGACTTGTGCGCCTACTACAGGTTGACGTGTATGCTTTCATAAAAAAGGTTGACGCACACACAACTCCCTGTCAACTTAGTCAACACACGAGAGCAGTGTCTGTTGGATGCCCATCCAACGGCTGTCGTGCTTCTTCAATCTCTTCTCTTCATGCTCAAGCCGCTCAAACAAGCACCGGCAGGACTGCCTGCTCCCTCCTCCCGTGGCCGGCTATGCTGCCGTGCAGGCCTCACGGCCCCATCGTACTCCCATCGCTGGCCTAGCCATCCCTCTACTCACCCACACATGCTGTTATTCTCCGGCGACACAGACGAACCAGTAAACCCTCATACTCCTCTGCGTGGGAAACAACTGCCGAGTCTTCCCTGCCTCTGTGTTGTCCCCTTCCTAGGCCTCGCCGTCGTCCACCGCCCTGGTGCTCTCGGCGCGGCCTGGTCAACATGGTCAACGACCGACATGCATTTGAAGTGGACTTTACGTGGAGAGGCCGACAGCTGGGTCCACGGCCACACGCAAGGAAATGCCTCCTTATTACACGCAAAATAATGATTCCTCCACCTGACATCAGGGACCCACTGAAAGGGCCTCTGTATTTCTCCAAAAAACGTTACCGCCGCTGACAGCTCGGACCCACCAGCTATATCTTCGCACGCAAGGAAGTGCCTCCTTATTACGCACAAAAAAATGAATACTCCCCCTGTTAGCAGTGACCCAGTGCAGTGGCAGGCTGACTTGTGGGCCTACTAAGTTGACGGGGACGGAGGGCGTTGTCAACTTAGTCAATATTGACGATTCTAGCTCCGGTGACCGTACGATGTCCATCCAATGGCTGTAGTGCTTCTTCAACCTCTGGTCTTCTTGCTCCAGCCGCCCAAAGCAGCGCCGATCGTGCCGCATGCTCCACACTCCCATGGCTGGCTGTGCTGCCGCAGAGGCCTCATCGCCCCTACTATTACCACCGCTGGCCAGGCATCCCTCTACTGACCCACACCCCCCGTTATTCTGCGGCGACTGCAGCCTCACACCGCGGCGAACCAGTGAAGCCTCATACTCCTCCATGCGTGGGCATCCACTGCCGCGTCTTCCCCGACTCCGCGTCGTCCCCTTCCTAGGCCTCGCCGTTGTCCACCGCCCTGGTGCTCTCGGCGCGGCGTGGTCAACGTGGTCAAGGAACGGCTTCCATCAGACGTGGACTGTACGTGGAGAGACTGACAGTTGGGTCCACGGCCGCAACAAGGAAGTGCCTCCTTATTACGTGCAAAATAATTATTCCTCCACCTGACAGCGGGACCCACCGGACGGGCCACCGCATTTCGTGAAACAAACGTTTCCCCCTGACTGCTGGGACCCACCAGCTACATCTTCGCACGCAAGGAAGTGCGTCCGGGCAAAAAAACGATTCGCCCCCTGACTGCTGGGACCCACCAGCTACATCTTCGCAGGCAAGGAAGTGCCTGACAGTCGGGACCCACCTGGTCGAAGCGTACATAGCATTGTCATTCTGGTCACGAACGTGTACGTACATACTGGTCGATGTAGAGGCGGGCACGTGTCATAGTAGAGGCATGCACGTGTCGTAGTAGAGGCGCGCACGTAGCATTTACACGTACGTACAGCGACCAGGGTGCAAGAAAGAAAATGCGGCCACGTATGTGTACATACGGGCGGGGTCTCGAACGCCTACTTGCGCATATGTACGGTCAGGGCTCGTGTACATGGCTAGGTCGGAACGGAGAAACAACGTCGTCGTCGTGTTCATGGGGAGGCAACGGAATGCGTCGTGTTCATGGGGAGGCAACGGAATGCTTGTGTTCATGGGGAGGCAACGGAATGCATCGTGTTCATCGGGAGGGCTTGGACGGAATAGGCGATGGAACCGAGGCCTGGCATACCGCAGAGCGGAGGAAACGGCCTTGTGTTCGACTTGCCATGTTCGAAACGGGATCCTGTTCATCGGGAGGGGTCTGGCATACCGCAAAACGGAGGAAACGGACCTCCTACGATCGAAACGGGTGTCCTGTTGATCGGGAGGGGTGTGGCGTACCGCAAAACGGACGAAACAGACTTGTGTTGGAGCGCAACGGTCGAAACGGGGGTCCTGTTCATCGGGAGGGGTGTGGCGTACCGCAAAACGGGACTCCACGGGATACTGTTCATCTCCACCGTCGACCCCCTCCAGCCTCCACGAGCTACTGTTCATCCACCGTCGACCTCCTCCAGCCCCCACCTGTGACTGTTCATCCACGGGCTCCTGTTCATCCAGCCTCCACCGCGCGCTACTCCACCTGCTACTGTTCAACTAGCCCTCTCCACGGGCTCCTATTCAACCACCCCTCCATGAGCTACTGTTCATCATGCCCTCCACCATCTACTATTCATCCTGCCCTCCATGGGGTGGTCCTGTTCATCCAGCCCCAACCGGCTCGATCGATCGGGGTCCTGTTCATCCAGAGGCAACACCACGGGGTCTTGTTCATCCACCCCCACCGGGAATAGTTCATCCAACCCCCCACCCCCCGCAGCGCTCACTGTTCATCCAGAGGCAGCATCGATCGGCTTCAGTTAGCAGCAGTAGCGAAGGAATCGCTCGATCGGGTTCAGTTAACAGCCATCGATCGATCGCTCGGGTTCAGTAATGCGTAGCCTGCAGTGCAATCGCTCGGGTTCAGTTAGAGACCAATGCCTCGCTCGGGTTCAGTTAGAGCCAACGCCTCGCACACACGCGTGTACGTGTATGAGAGAAACGCGCATCGCTCGGCCCCCGACCTCCCACCGTAACCGAGAACTCCCCAAAATTTTCCTCGCCCTCGCTTCTATCACGGTTTTTTCCGTCATGGACGGCCCAAAGAATGTCATGCAGCTGCGCCTCCAGCCCTCCTAGGACAAAAAGCCCATTTTCTGTCAGGATTTTTTGTCATAGAAGTAGGAGCCCACCACATCTATGATGATACCGGGTTTTGTCACAATTATCGTCATAAGTGTCATATGTATGACAGAAAAAAATTTCGTTCGGCCCAAAATGTCATGGATGTGTCTTTTTTTGTAGTGAGGGTTTTCGCTTCTTTGTAATTAACTCGGGTGTCTTATGATAGTGCACCCTTTTACTTTGGACTGGGTGTATATTTGGAGCCGGATTATCCCAAAATTTCGTTTTGGTTTTCCAGGCGCTTTCCATTGCATGTACTATGGACTCGTACTTTCGTACTATGGACGCCAAGTCAGCGAAGCGTGATATGTCACGGTGACTTATGGCGTTAAGGATTCCCTTGTCCGTGCAATTATTGCGGAAAAATCAGACTGCGTCTTCCTCGCCACAGTCCTTAACCTTGTTCATCACACGGAGGAATCTGCCCAAATAATGATGTGTTGTTTCCTGGGGCACTTGCCTGATGTGGGAAAGATCATTTATGTTTGGGTAGGTGGGTGGATTTGAGTCCGAACCCTTACCCGATCTGAGACCCAGGGGCCGAGGAGTCTCCAATCTTGGAAGTTCGGGTTCCGGGATGTTGCCCGATAAGTCTGGCCCGCCGCCTGACTCTAGGTACAGGGCTTGGGTGATGTCCTCCCGTAAACGGGTATCCGGCTCGGAGAGCTCAGGAATCCGGACATAGTTAGTCCTCAAGATAGAGGAAGAATCGTTGCATTGTTCCTCCACCACCGCAATATGATGGGTGACCAGTGGACAGTTAATCTCCCTTTGATCGGGTTTAAGCCCAATCCTATCATAGTCCGTAGCAACTCCCAAGGTGGTGATGTGATCCAAGAGCTCGTTTAGGGATGAGAGCCCCATTGGATCCATCTGCTCGGCAAATTTCGAGCCGACGTGGAGGTTGTTTTCGATGACCTGAGAAGTCATCGTCGGTGCAGCAGCCGAACGGGCGGTCATGATGAAACTGCCTAGCCGGAGAGTTTCCCCGACAGCCAGGGCTCCCCAGGTGGTAATGTTGTTTTTAACAACGAGACGAGGCATCCTTCCTTACGGTGACGGCACAGTGGAATTTTCAATGAAAGCACCAATGTCGGTGTCAAAACCGGCGGATCTCGGGTAGGGGGTCCCGAACTGTGCGTCTAGGCGGATGGTAACAGGAGGCGGGGGACACGATGTTTACCCAGGTTCGGGCCCTCTTGATGGAGGTAATACCCTATGTCCTACTTGATTGTTCTTGATAATATGAGTAGTACAAGAGTTAATCTACCACGAGATCAGAGAGGCTAAACCCTAGAAGCTAGCCTATGGTATGATTGTTGTTGTTGGTCCTATGGACTAAACCCTCCGGTTTATATAGACACTGGAGGGGGCTAGGGTTACACATAGTTGGTTAAAAGGAAGGAGATCTACATATCCGTATTGCCAAGCTTGCCTTCCACGCCAAGGAGAGTCCCATCCGGACACGGGACGAAGTCTTCAATCTTGTATCTTCATAGTCCAACAGTCCGGCCAAAGGATATAATCCGACTGTCTGGATACCCCCTAATCCAGGACTACCTCAGCGCCTCAAAGGAAGTTCTCTGCCTCCGAGAAGGGTAAGGCCCCTCGCGAGGGCCCTGGATCCCCAGTGCCCAAGCGCGGTCGCAGCCGCCCGCGCAAGCACGCTGCGACCTCTGCCGTGGCTCACCATCGAGGCGGCGCCACGGCACGCGGAGGGGGCCGTCCCAACCATGGCGGTCCAGTCGACTGGGGGGAGGGGAGGTGCGCGATGGTGGGGAGGCCTCCTCGCCCGTGCTTCCATTCAGCGGAGGCATCGCCAGAGTTTGTTGTTTGGTCAGAAAACCCGGCCGGCAACCGGCTCTAGCTTCCGTGTTTCTTTGCCGCTGAGCTGTCGGCCCCTGGTCCAGGAGGCTCTGGTTGCAGGTGGATGGTTGCTGCAGCAAGGCCTCCTGGGTCGCGGTCGAGACTTCTGCCGCGGGCAACATAGCCCTGGCCCGCGGCTGGCAGACGTTCACCCGCGCGCGCGGCCTGGTCAGGCGGTGCACGCTCCACTTCAAGTATGACGACGGGTCGACCCTTTTCGTGAGGGTGTTTGGGGAAGATGGCCGCCGTGCCGGATGCTGCCCCTAGATGAACGACGGCGAGGAGGTTCTCGGCCTTGGCGACGGTCATGACGAGGGTGAGGGCGAGCCTGCCCTCAGTGGCGACCGCATCTCCTCCAGCTATGACAGCTCTCCCTCCTGCGACAGCTCCAGCAGCAGTGGCTACAATCAGCCGCCGCACCGCCGCGCTCACTTCGAAGGGGGCAGCGGGTCATCCCGTCGCCGCGCCTCCGTGAAGCGCGAGGAGGGGTCTGGCTAGGCTTGGGCGCCGCCAAGGGCCTGCCCCCGCATATTGTTGAAACGCCGCTTTGTTTGGGTTTTCCCTTTCTTTCCCTGCACCAGAAAATTAAACCAGTATGGGCCCAGAGGGGCGTGTATCGAACTATGGTTCTTGGTCAATGCAACGTGTGTGTTATTCCCATGTCA
Source organism: Triticum aestivum (assembly GCF_018294505.1). Classification (NCBI taxonomy): domain Eukaryota; kingdom Viridiplantae; phylum Streptophyta; class Magnoliopsida; order Poales; family Poaceae; genus Triticum; species Triticum aestivum. The sequence goes on from NC_057800.1 coordinate 231,390,026, forward strand.
TGCTGTTATTTTGCGCAGAGATAACCTAACCTGGCGTGTTTGGGATGCCCTTCCTTCACGAGATATCTACATTTTCTCAGGAACTGCAAGAATTTGTTAGGGGGCGCTAGAGGATTTTACCGTTCACACGAACCTTGACTCGGCGCTTTGCAACACGGTACCCGACAGGCACGGATTTAGGGGAGTTGCGCCAGCTTCCAGGCTCGAACGAGGGTGACTCGAAAGAAAGCAGAGGGAAGGAAAAGCTCGCGAGGGTACCAGCTTAGCCCCCTCGCGAGGTAAGCGAGAGAGAGATCACGGGTAACCCAGAGCCGAAAAACATGGTAAAAGGCAAAGGAACCAAATCAGCAAGGAACGCCAAAGGCAAACTCGATTAAGGAAAAGCAAGCCAACTACGGAAAGCAAATGAAAAGCCGCGTCCGGCACCCAATCTAGTCTTCGAGTCTTCTCACCAGCGCGGAGCTAAGTGCTGTCCACTAGGCGTGGGAGGGAGCCCCAGGGCCTGAGGCCGGCGCTCCTGAGACTCCGGGGCATGTACAACCCCAACTCATTATTACGTGAGAGTGTCACGGGCGGCGATTCTTCACAGGCACCGGGCCTTGCTTCACAGACTCTAGGCCTTGCTTCATAGGCACTGGGCCGTGCTTCTCAGGCTCTGGGCCTTGCTTCTCAGGCTCTAGGACTTGCTTCTCAGCCTCTAGGCCTTGCTTCATGGGTAGAACTTTCGGAGGTGCTGGATGTTCCAGGAATTTTGGATGGGTGTCCCCTCTTGCGTCTCCAGTCGCACGGCGCCAGGCCTGGCGATGTGAGCGACCCTGAACGGGCCCTCCCACATGGGTGAGAGCTTGTGCAAGCCTTCCCTGGAGAGGACCCGCCTCAGGACCAGGTCACCCGTCTCGAGCATCCTGGAGCGAATGTTGCGGCAGTGGTAGCGACGCAGCGCTTGCTGGTACCTTGCTGCTCTTAACGCAGCTTCGCGACGTTGTTCCTCCCCCAGCACGAGATCCATCCCCCACATGGCGTCCTGCTGCATTTCATTGAACGCCAGGACCCGTGTGGGGCAATGCCTGACCTCATGAGGGAGGACTACTTCAGCTCCGTAAACGAGGAAGAACGGAGTCTTGCCCGTTGGCTTAGTAGCAGTGGTGCGGATGGACCACAACACGGACTGGAGCTCGTCGTGCCAGCCCCTGCCGCGGGCCTCCAGCTTCTTCTTGAAGGTCCTCGTCTTGAGGCCCCTCAGGACCTCAGCGTTGGCGCGCTCGTCCTGACCATTGCTCCTGGGGTGGGCTACCGAAGCATAGCAGATCTGCGTTCCAAGGTTAGCAAAGTAGGTCTTAAAGAGGTTACTAGTGAACTGCGAGCCGTTATCTGTGATGATGCGGTCGGGGACCCCGAAGCAGCTCACAAGGCCCTTGATGAACTTGACGGCAGAACCGGCTGGAATGGTTTGGACGGCTTCCACCTCTGCCCACTTAGTGAACTTGTCGATGGCGACGTAGAGATAGCGTTAGCCCCCTGGCGCTCGTGGGAACGGGCCTAGGATGTCCAGCCCCCAGACCGCGATCGGCCACGTGAGCGGAATGGTTTGGAGGCCCTGAGAAGGCTGATGGATTTGCTTGGCGTGGAATTGGCAATCTTCACACGACTTCACCAGCTCGGCTGCATCGTTAAGTGTTGTAGGCCAATAGAATCCGCTGCGGAAGGCCTTGCCGACGAGGGTCCGTGATGACGAGTGATGTCCATAGTCCCCGTCGTGTATGTCAGTCAGCAGCTCCCTCCTTTGATCACTGGAGATGCAGCGCAGCGTAATGTCGTTCGGTCGTTTCCTGTACAACTCATCGTCTTGAATGCAGTATGTCGTGGCCTGTCGGGACACGAGCTCCACATCCTCTTCTTTCTTCGGCAATGTCCCGTGCATCAGGTACTCTCTGAACTCCTTGGTCCAGCACTCCCCCTGGGGCTCGAGCGCCAAGAGCAACCGAGCTCCTGAGGTTGGGCCGCAATCTGGGGCTCCCGAGGCCGGGGTTAAGGGAGCTCCTCCCGAGGCTGAGTCGCGCTTGACGGAGGCGACATAGCTGACGGCTTGAAGAGCCGCTCTTTGAAGACGCCGGGCTCCTGCGGTTACCGCTTGGATGCTCTTTTGGCGATGTCGTCGGCTTCCTTGTTGGTGCCCCGGGGCACGTGCTGCAGCTCCAAGCCTGCGAACTGCTTTTCCATTTTGCGCACATCAACAAGGTAGGCCTCCATGTGCTCGTCCTTTGGCTCGTACACTTTGTTGGAGAAGTTGACGAGGAGCTGCAATTCGCCCTTGATGGTAAGGCGTCTCACCCCCATAGTCGCCGCAGCCTTCAGGCTGGCTATCAGGCCCTCGTATTCTGCGATGTTGTTAGAGACCTTCTCGCCGTGCTGAAAGCAGAGTTGCACGGCGTAGCAAAGCTTGTCCTGAGTGGGAGAGATGAGCACTGCTCCAGCCCCCACGCCCTGGTGCGCAAAGGCACCATCAAAATACATGACCCAGCCGTCTGGCGCCTCGCTTCCTGGGGAAGTGGACCGGTCTTCTCCTTCCTCAAGAGTCGGGGCATCTGCCCATTCTGCCACAAAATCGGCAAGCACGGCTCCCTTGATGACCCTGGTGGTGCTAAACTCCAGCTGAAATGCTTGCAACTCGATGTTCCATTCAGCGACCCTTCTGGCTGAGTTTGGGTTCCTGAGTATCCTCTCCAACGGGTAAGACGAGACGACCTTGATGGGGTGCCCCTGGAAGTAGTGCCGCAGCTTGTGCGAGGCCACCAAAAGTGCAAGCAGGAGCTTCTGCGGCATGGGGTAGCGCGCCCTTGCATCCCGCAGTACCATGCTGACGAAATACACTGGGTGCTCGGCGAGGGCCGGTATATCATTGAGTCTCGGGTCCCGCATAGATTGCGGCATATCCTGAGGAGATGGGTTTCCTGAGACCTGACTGCCCTCGGGAGCCTTCACGATGTTGCTCTGCTGAGCTAGGTCTCCCAACGCTGATGGCTTCGCTGCACCTCTCCGGCCTAGTGCTGTATCAGCTCTACCATTATCTTGACGCTCTTCTCGAACCGCCACCAACACCGCGCTGGCAGAGTACGGGGTGGCGGCAAGGTAGAGCACGAGAGGCTCGAGAGGCCGCGATGCCACCATCACCGGGGAGCAGGTGAGGTATTTCTTGAGGTCTCGGAAGGCCTGGTCGGCCTCCGGGGTCCACTCGAAGGGGCATTTCTTCTTCATGAGCTCAAAGAAGGGCAGGGTGCGCTCACCTAGCTTAGAGATGAAACGCCCTAACGCGGTCACCCGTCCTGCCAGTTTTTGCATCTCCTTGAGGGTCTGTGGTGGCCTCATGTCTTCGATGGCCTTGATCTTTTCTGGGTTCGCCTCGATCCCTCTGTGGGATACGAGAAACCCTAGCAACTTGCCGGACGGGACGCCAAACACACACTTTTCCGGGTTAAGCCTCAAGTTCACTTGGCGCAAGCTCTCAAAGGTCTCCTCCAAGTCTTGAATCGACGTCCTCGCCTCACGAGATTTAACCACTATGTCATCAACGTAGGCCTCTATGTTCCTGCCGAGCTGCCGCCCCAAGGCGATGTGCATTAGCCGCTGAAAGGTTGCACCCGCTTTGTGAAGGCCGAAAGGCATGCAGGTGTAGCAGTACACCCCACATGGTGTCAAGAAGGCCGTCTTCACCACATCCTCCACCGCCATCTTGATCTGATGGTATCCAGAGAACGCATCCAAGAAACACAGCAGGTCGCACTCGGCGGTGGAGTCGACGATTTGATCGATGCGGGGAAGGGGGAACGGGTCTTGGGGGCAGTCTTTGTTTAGGTTGGTGAAGTCGATGCACATCTGTTCCTTCCCGCCTTTCTTGGCACTACAACGGGGTTCGCTAGCCATTCGGGGTATCGAACTTCAAGGATTGTTCCTGCCGCCTCCAGCTTGCGTGTCTCTTAGACGATGAAGGCCTGCTTCTCAGTGGACTGACGTCTTGTTCGTTGCTTCATGGGGCGTACATTGGGGCATACCTTCAGATGGTGCTGGATTACCTCTCTCGGGACCCCTACCAGCTGATTAGGCTCCCACGCGAATATCTCCTTGTTCGTGCGCAAGAACCTCACCAAAGCTTCTTCTTGCCCCGGGTTCAGGCCAGTTCCTATGGTGAAGGTGGCTCCTGAAGACCCAACCTCGTTGACAGGCATTTGCTTGGTCTCCGCCTTGTCTTGGGTGAACAACTGCTTTTTCTTGGTGGGCGGGACCTCCTTGGCCTCCGGCGCGCCGGCGTCGGCTGGCTGCGCTGCTGCCGCGGTCTTGAAGGCGAGCCTGAGTGTCATCATAGCCTCCTTAGCGTCCCCTGGGATGGTGACGATGCCCTTGCTACCCGGCATCTTCATGAGGTCGTTGGCTGGGTGAGTTGCCGCCATAAACTGAGTGAGAGCATGGTACCCGAGGATGGCATTGTACGGGAGACCGATGCGAGCGATGTCGAAGTCCACCAGCTCGGTGCGATACTTATCCCGCGTGCCAAAGGTGACAGGGAGGCGGATCTGCCCCAAGGGGTGAGCAGCTCCACCTCCCACCCCTGTGAAGGGCTTGCTGAGGCCGAGCGGTTCGAGCGGCACATGAAGAAGGCTGAAAGCTTCCATGGAGAGCAGGTTGAGACCTGCGCCGCCGTCAATGAGGGTTTTGGTGACGGCCACATTGCAGATGGTGAGCGTGCAGAGCATCGGAAACATTCCTGAACCAGCGGTGGAGCCAGGGTGGTCTTCCGAGTCAAAGGTGAGGTTGGCTTCCGGCGCGGCCCAGCCCGGCGGAGCCCCCGGGCGCTTGCAGGGGGCTCCAATCTGGCAGAAGAAAGGCTTGGCGTGGCGATCTGAAGGAGGTGCTTGGGAGCCGCCCAGTAGTGCCGCGACTGCGTGGTGTGCCGGTGCCGCGTAGAGCGTAGTGAAGAGGTCGCGGAGTTCTCCCGGGACGTCACCGTGGATCCCGGGAGGCCGAGCAGCCAGGCGCGCGGCTCGCCAGCGAGGGCCAGGAGGAACAAGTTTGCCATGATCTTGTCGTCACCTCCGGCTTCGAGGACAACGTCCTCGTACTCTAGTAGGAAGAGCGCCGAGTCTACCGCGCCGTCGTAACGCGGCGGCATCTCCGGCCTGAACCTGACTGACGACTGCACCCGCCGAAAGGCGGGGGCCAGGGCTCGGTACCCAGACTCCTCGCTGTTGGCACCGGCCGAGGAGGTCGGTGGCGAGGTACCTGTCATGGGAGTGTGGTGCGGCGGTACAGGGCGCTGGTCGATGGAGAAAAGCTCCGGCGCACCCCTACTTGGCGCACCAAATGTCGGGGTATGGGGTCCCGGCAAACCCTTAAGGTTCGAACACTAGGGTGCGCGCAAAGTCTTTCCCTCCAACCGATCTACGCTCTAGCTTGCTAGGATCTCGCGGACGAACTCGATGAACTCACAACACAGAAAGACACAAGGTTTATACTGGTTTGGGCCACCGTTGTGGTGTAATACCCTACTCCAGTGTGGTGGTGGTGGATTGCCTCTTGGGCTGATGATGAACAATACAAGGGCAGAACGGCCTCCTGAGGTTGAGGCGTTCTTGTGCTCGGGGATCTTGTGTGTGAGGTGGTCTCTATTTTTTGGCCGGGGATCACCCTTCCACTGTGATGGCTAGTCCTATTTATAGAGGCCCAGGTCCTCTTCCCAAATATCGAGCGGGAAGGGAGCCAACAATGGCGGGCTAATTTGAAGGGGGGCAGCTAGTACAAGCTATCCTGACAAAAGGTAGTCTTCGCCTGCACAAAGCTCTAGTGGTGACGCCGTTCTGGGCTCCACGGTGACCTCCATCTTGCAGTCCTCGGTCTTGGTCTTGTTGCACCGAAATGGCAACCTTTGCCTAAGGCCTTGGTACTCCACGGCTGCGCTTGCCCCCTTTGCACCAAAGAGGAAACATGGATGATGTGCGCTGGCGCCTGCCTGGTGTCGATCATCATGGCTCACGTCATGAGAACCTCGTGAGGTTCGCCTTGCCTTGATATCTCCGCTCCTCATGAGCCTGCCGGGCTAGGCCGCTCTAGAGGAGGTCTTGCGTTGTCTGCCTTGTGAGGCTTGGCCCCTCGCGAGGATCTTGGGCGCTTCGTTGGTGAGGATGGGCCGCACGGCCTGCTGGCTTAGCCACGCGGCGGGCCACAGGCAGGCAAGTCTGGGGACCCCCATTCCTAGAACACCGACCGATGATGAGCATAGATTCCGCAAAATGGCTAGAAGCCATGAAATCTGAGATGGGATCCATGTATGAGAACAATGTGTGGACTTTGGTTCACTTGCCAGATGATCGGCAAGCCATCGAGAATAAATGGATCTTCAAGAAGAAGACAGACACTGATGGTAATGTTAATGTCTATAAAGCTCGACTTGTTGCAAAAGGTTTTCGACAAGTTCAAGGAGTAGACTACGATGAGACATTCTCACCTGTAGCGATGCTTAAGTCTGTCCGAATCATGTTAGCTATTGCCACATTTTATGATTATGAAATTTGGCAAATGGATGTAAAGACTGCATTCCTGAATGGATTTCTGGAAGAAGAGTTGTATATGATGCAACCTAAAGGTTTTATTTGTGACGCCCCGAGACCGATGCGCCAGGTGTCTTCCAGTTATTCGTTGTTGTTGCCATGTCTTTCGCTTGCGTGTTGCATCTTGTCATGTCATCATTTGCATTGCATCATCATGTTTTCAAAACATGCATCCGTCCCGGTCTCCCCGTTCTTTCCGTTGTCCGTTATGAGTCCAGACACACTTGCACGCTCCCGCGGCATGTCCGAAATAGTATTTTATAAGTCGCCGGAAAATGTTCTCGGAATGGGTTGAAAGTTGGTGTGCGGTCTTATTATAGTGTAGATAGACCGCCTGTCAAGTTTCATCGCGTTCGGAGTCCGTTTGACGCCCCAACGGATAACTATAGCGGCAGTATAGCCGGTCTAACGTCGGACGTTTTCGGTCTCTGAAAACTGTTGCCGGGCTTTCCCTCTCTTTCCTCTCTAGACCGTCTACACAGCCCACTACCAATGGTCAGGTCCAACCTAACCTCTCTCGTCAGCCCGCAGCACCCCTCGCGCGCGTCCGAAAGTTGTCCCGAACCCGACCCGGAATGTCGCCACCTTTGTGTCCGGATCATCCCCAAACGTCTACAAAACGTCTCCGTTTTCTTTTTTGGGCTCCCTAGCCAATTTTTCCCGACCGTCCGATTACGATCGGAGGGACGAATTAGCCCCTACCCAATTCCTACCTGCTATTTATAGCAGATGAAACCCTACCTAAACTAGCCAACCCTAAAATCTAGTACTTCTGTCTCGTCGTCCGCCGCCGTTTTCCAAATCCTCCTTGGGATCCATCCCGATCCACCCAATCCCCTCCCAATCCAAACCACCAACCAAAGCCGCCGTTTTCCTCCTTGTTTTCCAGATCGCACCAACCACTCATCGCCTGCCCGATCCACCACTGCAGTCAGCCCGAGCGCTCGTGGATTGAGTGCTACCTCCAGCCCCAGCCGTAGGAGCTCCTTTGTACCCGAGATGCACCAGGCCCCGAGCCACCTCGAGCTCCCCTCGCCTCCACCTCGTCACTGCCTCGCCTCGCCGGAGCTGCCTCCCCCGCCGGCGAGCACCTTCACCAGGCCGCCTCCGACCAGGTCGCGCCGCCCCTGCCTCGCCTCCTTCCTTTCCCTGCTCTCTCCCGATCTCTCAATCTTCTCGTTCTTCTTTGTCCCGCAGGTAGCCATGGCTCCAACTGTACCCTGCCGATCTGCTTCGTCGTCGCCGAGAATGGAGCCTCCGCAGCGGGATCTGCCCGGATCCGTTCCTCTCTAGTCCCCCTCGCCGCCCTCGCCTGCCGGAGTCGCTGCCGCCCTGTCGTTGACTTCGGCCGCCGCCGTCCCTGTCTCATGCCCCTGCGCCTGTGCCTGACACGAGGAGGACGAGTGCCTCAACACCCTGCATCGCTAGCATGGTGGACTGGCCTGCAAGGTCCAACACTGTGCAAGGCCCAGCGCGCCAGCACCCCTCTGCGGCCTGCCTTGGCCTCTCCAGCGAACCGGGCCGAAGCCCAAGGGGTGAGCTGCTCCCCAGCGCCTCTCCGTTGGCCCAAGAACAGATTCGGCCCGTTATATTTTTTTTCTGCTATGAACGAATTTTTCTATTTACAGAAAAACTGCACATTTATAGATTACCCCTTGTTGTTCATGCATTTAATAACTATTTAACTGTGCATCGGATTAAAACAAACGTTATATGAAATATGCTTAGTTTTTCATCTAGTTTCATAATATGTCATTTTCATCTATGTTCAAAATGCTTAAAATGATGTTTCATTAAATTTGCTCATATGGCATGCTAAAATGATTTAATTCATAACTAAATAACCGTAGCTCGGATTTAAATAATCTTTATATGTAAATGGGGTTGAAAAATGCCTAGTTTAACATGGTGGCATCACTTTGCATGTTTAAAAACTATAAAATATGGTTTAGGGCAGAAGAGTACCAAACCTAATATATGCATATGAGGATTTTCCGGAATTGTTGTTCATTGTCTCCGGCCTCATTTAAACTTGCCTAGATAGGTAGTTTTACTTTGCTTCACCCTCCTGCCATGTTTAACAACATTTAATATTGTTGGGTACATAAACAAGATTGAACTAAATAAGTCACGTGGTGTTTCGTCAATATGCAACGGAGTTGCATATTGAGCTCCACTTAAATTGTAGGGTTGTTTGTGCACTTTGCCATGCCATGTATCTTTAAACTGGACATGCATCATACTTGGTTGTGCATCATGCCATGTCCATGTGTTGTTTGTTTACTATGTTGTGTGCTTCTTTCCGGTGTTGCTTCTTCGGGTTGGTTCCCGTAACGTCGCGTTTGTGAGGACCCGTTCAACTACGTCCGTTTGTCTTCTTCATGGACCCGTTCTTCTTCCTTGCGGGATTTCAGGCAAGATGACCATACCCTCGAAATCACTTCTATCTTTGCTTGCTAGTTGATCGCTCTTTTGCTCTGCCTATGCTGCGATACCTACCACATGCTTATCATGCCTCCCATATTGTTGAACCAACCCTCTAACCCACCTTGTCCTAGCAAACCGTTGTTTGGCTATGTTACCGCTTTGCTCAGCCCCTCTTATAGCGTTGCAGGTGAAGATTGAAGTTTGTTCCTTGTTGGAACATGGAGATCGTTCCTTGTTGGAACTTTGTTTACTTGTTGGGATATCACAATATCTCTTATTTAATTAATGCATCTATATACTTGGTAAAGGGTGGAAGGCTCGGCCTTTTGCCTTGTGTTTTGTTCCACTCTTGCCGCCCTAGTTTCCATCATATCGGTGTTATGTTCCCGGATTTTGCATTCCTTACGCGGTTGGGTAATAATGGGAACCCCTTAACAGTTCGCCTTGAATAAAACTCTTCCAGCAATGCCCAACTTTGGTTTAACCATTCGCCACCTACCCTCATTTTCCCTTGGGTTCCACAGACTCAAGGGTCCTCTTTATTTAAACCCCCCTGGGCCAGTGCTCCTCCGAGTGTTGGTCCGACCGAGTAGACTACGGGCCACCTCGGGGCAACTTGAGGTTTGGTTTTACTCGTAGGATGTCTCATCTGAGTGTGCCCTGAGAACGAGATGTGTGCAGCTCCTATCGGGATTTGTTGGCACATTCGGGCGGTGTTGCTGGATTTGTTTTACCTTGTCGAAGTTGTCTTGTAGAACCAGGATGCCGAGTTTGATCGGACTGCCTCGGGAGAAGGTTTATCCTTCGTTGACCGTGAGAGCTTGTGATGGGCTAAGTTGGGACACCCCTGCAGGGATTGAACTTTCGAAAGCCGTGCCTGCGGTTATGGGCAGATGGGAATTTGTTAACGTCCGGTTGTAGAAAACCTGAAGTTGACCTTAATTAAAATGCATCAACTGCATGTGTAACCGTGATGGTCTCTTTCCGGCGGAGTCCGGGAAGTGAACACGGTGTTGGAGTTATGCTTGACGTAGGTTGTTCTAGGATCACTTCTTGATCATAGTTTCTTGATCGTGCTTTGCCTTCTCTTCTCGCTCTCATTTGCGTATGTTAGCCACAATATATGCTAGTCGCTTGTTGCAGCTCCACCTCATACCTTTTACCTTACCCATAAGCTTAAATAGTCTTGATCGCGAGGGTGTGAGATTGCTGAGTCCCCATGACTCACAGATACTTCCAAAACCAGCTTGCAGGTGCCGTTGAACCATGCAGATGACGCAACCAAGCTCAAGGAGGAGCTCGATGAAGACCTTGTCCTTTGTGTTGTTTCGTTCCAGTTGATCAGTAGTGGAGCCCAGTTGGGGTCGATCGGGGATCTGTGTAGCATTTGGGGTAGTCTTCTTTTATTTTGGGTTCCGTAGTCGGACCTAGTTTGTAATTGGTTGATGTAATGTGTGAAGTGGTGATTGTAAGCCAACTATGTATCTCTTTCCCTTATGTATTACATGGGTTGTGTGAAGATTACTTCACTTGCGACATTGCTTTCAATGCGGTTATGCCTCTAAGTCGTGCTTCGACACGTGGGAGATATAGCCGCATCGAGGGCGTTACATTATTGATCCAAAGGGTGCTAACAAAGTCTGCAAGCTCCAGCGATCCATTTATGGACTGGTGCAAGCCTCTCGGAGTTGGAATAAATGTTTTGATAGTGTGATCAAAGCATATGGTTTTATACAGACTTTTGGAGAAGCCTATATTTACAAGAAAGTGAGTGGGAGCTCTGTAGCATTTCTAATATTATATGTGGATGACATATTGTTGATTGGAAATGATATAGAATTTCTGGATAGCATAAAAGGATATTTGAATAAGAGTTTTTCAATGAAAGACCTCGGTGAAGCTGCTTACATATTGGGCATCAAGATCTATAGAGATAGATCAAGACGCTTAATTGGACTTTCACAAAGCACATACCTTGACAAAGTTTTGAAGAAGTTCAAAATGGATCAAGCAAAGAAAGGGTTCTTGCTTGTGTTACAAGGTGTGAAGTTGAGTAAGACTCAATGCCCGACCACTGCAGAAGATAGAGAGAAAATGAAAGATGTTCCCTATGCTTCAGCCATAGGCTCTATCATGTATGCAATGATGTGTACCACACCTGATGTGTGCCTTTCTATTAGTTTAGTAGGGAGGTGCCAAAGTAATCAAGGAGTGGATCAATGGCCAGCGGTCAAGAATATCTCGAAATATCTAAAAAGGACTAAGGATATGTTTCTCGTTTATGGAGGTGACAAAGAGCTCATCGTAAATGGTTACATTGATGCAAGCATTGACACTGATCCGGAAAATTCTAAATCACAAACCTGATACGTGTTTATATTGAACGGTGGAGCTGTCAGTTGGAGCAGTTCTAAACAAAGCGTCATGGCGGGATCTACGTGTGAAGCAGAGTACATTGCTGCTTCGGAAGCAGCAAATGAAGGAGTCTAGATGAAGGAGTTCATATCCAATCTAGGTGTCATACCTAGTGCATCGGGTCCAATGAAAATCTTTTGTGACAATACTCGTGCAATTGCCTTGGCAAAGGAATCCAAATTTCACAAGAGAACCAAGCACATCAAGAGACGCTTCAATTCCATCTGCGATCAAGTCCAGGTGGGAGACATAGAGATTTACAAGATACATACAGATCTGAATGTTGCAGACCCATTGACTAAGCCTCTCTCACGAGCAAAACATGATCAACACCAAGGCTCCATGGGTGTTAGAATCATTACTATGTAATCTAGATTGTTGACTCTAGTGCAAGTGGGAGACTGAAGGAAATATGCCCTAGAGGCAATAATAAAGTTATTATTAATTTCCTTATATCATGATAAATGTTTATTATTCATGCTAGAATTGTATTAACCGGAAACTTAGTACATGTGTGAATACATAGACAAACAGAGTGTCACTAGTACGCCTCTACTTGACTAGCTCATTAATCAAAGATGGTTAAGTTTCCTACCATAGACATGAGATGTCATTTGATTAACGAGATCACATCATTAGGAGAATGATGTGATTGACTTGACCCATCACTACTAGGGAAAAGCCTATACACCGAATTTTACCAGTAGCGCTGTACAAAATCAAGCGCTGCTGCTACTTAGTAGCAGCACGCGTAAATAAACCGCGCTACTGCTATGACTTTAGCAGTAGCGCGTACTAGCAAAAAGCGCTGCTACTATGTTTGAACTAGGCGCACATGGCTAGCCCAACCTAGCAGTAGCGCGTATAATGGCCCAGCGCTACTGCTAATCGCTATAGCTGCAGTATGTATTCCAGAACGCGCTGTAGCTAACGTAGCAGCAACGCCCTTTCTGGAATGCGCTACTGGTACTTCTGACTTAACCACGCGGTTCGTCCTTCCCCACGGCCACTTCATCCCCCAAATCAACTCCACTCTCGCCGCCGCCGTCACCCCTCGGCCACCGCGCGCTCTCCCCACGCCGCCCCTGACCCCAGATTCAATGCCGGCCCTGCACCCGACCTCAAAGCCGCCCGGGACGTCGCCCCCGACCCCGACCTCAATGCCACCCCGGACGCCGCCCCCGCCCCCCCCCCCCGACCTCAACGCCTCCCCGGAGCCCTGACCACGACCTCGACGCCGCCTGCCCCTCCCTCGTCGCAGGCACCCGAGGTGAGCACGCCTGCTCCTCCCTCTCCCCTACCTCTGCCTAGGGTTTCTACCTCCATCAAATTAGTTAGGGTGGAAACGAATCCGATGCGGATGCGGCTCAAATGAGTTAGGGTTCATGTAAGGGTGGAAACGAATCAAATTTCTAAGATGAATCATAAAACGAGTAAAATTTGACCACTTATTTCACTTTATAGTTGGATAATTGGAATACCCGCTACCACTTTCCACCCCTATAGGTTCATCAAATTAGATGGTAATTAGGGCAGTAGTTCTTAGGTACTAATTAGTTAGTAAGAACTAGGTACTAATTAGGTACTAGAATATTTTTATTTATAGTAAGTTTATTTTTAGTAAGAACTAGTTGAATTAATAGAACTAGTTAGTAAGAACTTGTTGCTATTTTTTTAGTTAAAGTAATTCTCCCGCATCGACGTGGGCGATGCCTATCCCGCATCCTCGTCGTCGAGTCGGCGGAGGACGACACCTGCTTGATGTCACATCCCTAGCTGCTGGTAGTGCTCTAGGCTAGCTTCATGTGTGCATCATGTCTATATTTTCGAAACTTGAATTGAGAAATATTGGAAGCCTCAAAACCATAAATAAAAGAAGGGCAAAAACCCTAAAAATCTCATTCATTGTTCCAAAATGCTCTTCTTAAATGTTTGATAATTTTTGGCAAGGGTTCTGGTCCCAACCAAAATATTGAACATTTTTAAGGATTTATTTTTGGGACTTTGCATTTAATTCATTAGCTATTTGAATTTGAATTATATTCATATAATTAGAATATAATTTCAAATACCCCTGAAATATTTTATGAGCTTTTGGAAAAGTCCATCTAGCCAAATAAAAATATTCAGAGGAGTTTTTGGCATTGTTTGAATTATTTTTAAATTCAAAACAGTGGCAAAACAAATTTAAAAAATAGAAAACAGAACAGAAATAAAAGAGAGAAGCCCAGCCACTTACCTGGCGCCTACCTGTGCGGCCTGCTGCAGAAGCCGGCCCAGCCCATCTCCCCCCCCCCTGTCGTCTTCCTCGCGCCAGTAGGCAGCGCGCGTGGCCGACGCACGCCGGCGCACGCCTCGGCCACCTCCTGCTTGCCGCTCCACCTCGACGCCTGGACGCCTCTGGGAGACGCCACGCACCCCCCTGGAACCCCCTCGACCTCTCCCATCGCCTCTCCCCTTCTCCGTCCCTCTCGCACACAACCGGCCGAGCGCCACCGTCGCTGACCCTCGCTGCCCTCGCGGCCACCGCCACCCCCTCTCCTCCCCGACGCGCTCCCGAGCTCCGCAGTGCCTCCCTCGACCTCTCCGTCGGCTCACGCGACCGGAGAAGCCCCGAAGCGCCGTCCCGACGCTTTTCCCCTCCTCGGCCACCGAGGACCGCCGCCGTCGATTCGCCGCCGTCGCCGCCTCCCCGAGCTCGCCGTCTGCTCCAACCGACTCCCCGTGAGCTCCTCTTCCTCCCCCCCTTCCCGTTCTCACTCTCGAGCACCACAGCAACTGCACCGAGTTCGGCCGAAACCCGCCGCCGCCTGTGACCGCCGCCGACGTGCCTCCGGCCACCTAGTGGCCCGGCTGTTGTGCTCAGCTTTCTCCCCGCGCTGCGTAGAGCATGTAGGTGCCTCGCACGAGCCTCCCCGGCCACCGTAGCGTCAACCCCGAGCTCGCCCGAGCTCCGGCGACCACCACGGTCGACGCCGGTGACGACTCCGGCCATCTTAGGCCCAGCCGCTGCCACTACTCGACGCGGACGAGCGCCCGCGTCACGTAGACGCTCTCCGCCGGCCATTTGGTCGCCGGAGGAGGAAACCCGCACCCCTCCGCCGTCTCTGGCTCCGCCGGCGACGAGCCGCGGGTCAACTCCGGCGAGTTGACCCGGGTTTGACCCCGTTGACTACTGGCCATGTGGGCCCAGTGGACGCCCCTGACTCAATGACAGGTGGGGCCCAGCCCTGTTAGTTAATTAGGATTAGTACTAATTAAATTAGTTAAACTAATTACCCCTGCTGACACTGACAGTGGGCCCCGTGGCTATTAACTTGATTAGTTAGAGTTAATTAACTCTGTTAGTCACCTAAGTCACTGACCAGTGGGCCCCACTGGTCAGGTTTGACCCGGACCAGCCCCTGTTGACCTGCTGACGTCATGCCAACGTCATGCTGACGCAGTAATGTTTTCTGGATTTAATTTAATTCTGAAAATTCCAGAAAATAGCTAAAACTTCAATAAATCATAGAAATTCAACCGTAACTCCAAATGAAATAATTTATATATGAAAAATTATCAGAAAAATTCAAGGAATCCATCTGTACCATTTTCATGCATGTTTGAACAATGTTTGTCCTCTGTTTTGGACAAAACAAATAAAGGGCATTTAAATAATCATATATGGAGTTGGAATTTGAATCTTGTATTCAAACCAACTTCATTTAATCATAGCTAGGTGCATTAGCCCAAAACACATTCATATTGCCATGTCATAGCATGCATCATATTGTGCATTGCATTGATCGTGTTTCTTCTTGTTTGCCGGTGTTGTTCCCCCTCGATAGACGTTGTACCGGCGATGTGATCGATGACACCGATGAAGAGCTATATTATCTTCAGGAGTGCCAGGCAAGCAAAACCCCCTTGTTCATTCCGATAAAATCCCACTCTCTCGCTCCTGCTCTCTTTTACTGCATTAGGACAACAACGACATATTTGTTACTTGCTGCGGTAGCTGAACCCCTTTATCCTCTGCATGACCTGTCATTGCCACAGTAAATAGATGAAACCCACTAGCATGAGTAGGAGTTGTTTGAGCCCTGATGTGCCTACTCATTCATGCTTGTTTGTCATGCCTGCTACTGCTTAGAGTTGAGTCAGGTCTGATTCATCGGGGATGAATCAGAGGCGTGTGAACATGTCCTACTGTGTGTGAGCTAAGTGTGTGAACACGATTTGGTAAAGGTAGCGGTGAGAGGCCATGTAGGAGTACATGGTGGGTTGTCTCATTGCAGCCGTCCTCAGGAACTGAGTTCTGTGTTTGTGATCCATGACCAGCTACTACCACACATTGGAATGCTTAAGTGCCCCTCTCGACTTATTAATCAACATGATCTCTGTCCAGGAGTTGCAACTAATTTCTGGTGTTTGTAGGTAGTGTTAGTAGTCTACCAAGTGGCACCCGGTACAGGTGGGCTTGGGACAGACTAGGCACAGTGGCCCGGTGTACCAAGTGGCACCCGGATGGTGGGCTTGGGAACCCTGCTCACATCGTTTGGGGCCGTAAGCGACACCCCGGCCGGATCTCCTTGCGGATGGAACCCGAATAGGCGATAAACCTGGACTAGAGACTTGTTCGGTTAGTCAGGTCGTGGCCGACTCCCTCGCCCGGCTTCCGCTTGAAGGTTGCCGAGATACATGACGTGTACAGGGCGGTAAGTGGCAAGAGCGTGTGTGAAGAAGTACACCCCTGCAGGGTTAACATCATCTATTCGAATAGCCGGATTCCTCGGATATGGAAACTTGGACCCCTTGCATAGTTCATAGACAAGTGAAAGTGGATACTCTAAAATACGCAAGATAAGCGTGAGTGCTATGGATGGCGTTCTCGTAGGGAGACGGGAGCGGATCCATAGTGGTGTATTGATATGGTGAATATGTGGACTCGTGTGCGCCACTTCAAAAGAGTTACTTGCAGTCGTAGTTTAGGATAGCCACCGAGTCAAAGCTGGCTTGCTGCAGTCAAACTCCACCATCCCCTTTGTTGATAATGATGCATATGTAGATAGATCTGATGTAAGTCTTGCTGGGTACATTTGTACTCACGTTGCTTAATTTATGTTTTTGCAGAGAGACTTCAGTCTCACTAGTAGTTCCACGTGGACTTCGACGTTTAGCTTGTTACCTCAGCTACGATCTTGTGCCCTCGGCAGGATCTGGTAGATAGTCAGGCTTCTCAGCCTTTTTCATTTATAGTTGTCTGTACTCAGACATGTTAAGCTTCCGCATGTGCTTTGATTTGTATGCTCTGAGTGTTGGGTCATGAGACCCATGTTTGTAATATCTCGCTCCTCGGAGCCTAATGAATAATTACTTGAGTTGTAGAGTCATGTTGTGATGCCATGTTGTATTTGCACATATCGAGCATATTGTGTGTATGTTATTGAAATGCTTGGTATGTGTGGGATCTGACTATCTAGTTGTTTATCCTTAGTAGCCTCTCTTACCGGGAAATGTCTCCTGGTGTTTCCACTGAGCCATGGTAGCTTGCTACTGCTCCGGAACACTTAGGCTGGCCGGCATGTGTCCTTCTTCGTTCCTGTGTCTGTCCCTTCGGGGAAATGTCACGCGATGAATACCGGAGTCCTGTTAGCCCGCTACAGCCCGGTTCACCGGAGTCCTGCTAGCCCAGTGCTACAGCCTGGATTCACTCGCTGATGACCGACACGTTCGATGCTGGGTCATGGATGCCTGTCCCTGTAAGTTTGTGCCACTTTGGGTTTACGACTAGCCATGTCAGCCCGGGCTCCTTATCATATGGATGCTAGCGACACTATCATATACGTGTGCCAAAAGGCGCAAACGGTCCCGGGCAAAGGTAAGGCGACACCCGTGGGAATACCGTGCGTGAGGCCGCAAAGTGATATGAGGTGTTACATGCTAGATCGATGTGGCATTGAGTCGGGGTCCTGACAGCGTTGGTATCAGAGCTTGACTGCCTGTAGGATTATCAAGCCAAACTGGTCGAAGTTGAGTCTAGAAATTCTTTAGTTATATAAGGGAATTGATTGTGGGATGGAACGTAAGGCTCTTTTTACTCCTTATACCTTATGCCTTCTGATCTGAGTCATCTTATCTTTCCTACGGGGATTAAGAACTAGGCTATCTCTTCTTTCTATCAGGATCACGTGTTGCTAATCCGTAGACTTATAGATTGTTGGATTTAAGTCTCAGTTCAGTTCCTACTACTTCCGTATGTTAATTGTTGATCTCGAAACCTTGATATTGTGTTTCTGAGTGGTTATGCCACCATTTTGTAGTATGTCTCCAAACTTTTTGAGCATTTGCAGCCGTTATGCTGTCCGAGTCATCCCAGGTTTCTAAATATTCTGATGCGTTTGCAAAATCCTTTCCCTCTGGTTTCGATGTTCCTTTGTGCCAGCTCAATCACACTAATTGTTGAGTTGAGGTATTCTATTGCCTTGACATTTATGTTGGAGTTATTATTATGACCCTAGGTGTCTCAGGGGATTATCTAGTGGTCTAGCCATGATTTGTGTCCTAGTGTGATGATTCTGGCCTTTATTCTCGAAAGCATTCCGTGATGCTACTTAGTAGTAGGTATTCTACTCCTTGGGTTTTGAACTCGAGATTCACTCTACCTACTTCATGTTGATAGTAATTGCTAGTGCCTTTAGGATATTAGTAACCCTTGCATTAGTCCTCGATGTTCGTGGTATTTCCTTCTTCCAAATACTATGAACCGTTTATGGCAGATGTTCCTCGCCGATCGAAAGATCACAATCAGAGTGCTCTCGATGGGTTCTCGATTCTATATTGTGACTCTGCCAGTTCTACCTTTCTACATGGGTTATCCGGAAGAAATATGTTGAATTCGTTCGACATGCTAGTCCATGCATCCACAACTTGGAAAATCATATGTTCCTTTGAGTTGTCCCTCTTTAGTTGTTTTTTGGCCCTCGTCTATCAATTGATAGTCAAGAGTATGCGTGTAATCGTTCATCGATACCTATTACTCTTGTGGTCCATCAAGCCATTCTATTCCAGAATGACTAGGAGAAATGAACTCCAGTACCTCATCCATATCTAGGATTGGGTCAAGGTAGTCATGCTCCGCAGATCAAAATGCCGGCCCAGCTTTTGATTCTGTTCTACCCTGAAGTATTACCGTCTTTATGTCAGGATTTTCATGAGGATTGCACCGGCTCTTGTGAATTCTTGATGTAGTGATACTTCTCGCCATCATTATTCATCCCTCGGTTCCGTGTTGTCGCAACCGGAATGCCGACAAGTGAATCGTGATGTGTGAAATCAATACTCCTAGCAACCT
The DNA here is from genome assembly GCF_018294505.1 of Triticum aestivum. Lineage (NCBI taxonomy): Eukaryota > Viridiplantae > Streptophyta > Magnoliopsida > Poales > Poaceae > Triticum > Triticum aestivum. The sequence goes on from NC_057800.1 coordinate 231,408,803, forward strand.
TGTTGCTTGGTAGTTAAAGGACAATAATTTCATTCTTAGCGTGTTGGTTTTTGAATCATCCTTCTAAGACTGATCGTGCTACCTAGTCCATTTTCCTGGTGCACTCCTTGATTGATGAGATAGGATTTTGTTAAGTCCTCGCTCATTTGATCATATCGTCTTGCCCTGAAAAGAAAGATTGCTCTCGAGCTTAGTAACATACCGGTGGTTCGTGATTTTCTGATTATCTTCTCGGAAGTATTACCAGGTTGTCACCTGACCGCTATGTTGAGCTCGTGATCAAGTTGGTTTCTTGTAAACCACCCCCTTCCCCAAAAATCGGTGTTAGATATCCCTGAGCTAGTTGGTTAAGCTAGACAACAACTTGGAGAGTTGGAAGATAAAAGCTTGTCCGACTCCGTTCATTCCAAAGGGATATCCTTGCGTGTGTGTGTTGAAGAAAGATGATATCTTCAATTATTGGTCCCTGTGATCAGTTGCTGGACCTATTGCCTTATCAATCCTTTGATTTGAGTGTGGGCTATCGTCAAATCAAATCAGTACCAACGATGCTCGTAATGTTGCCTTACTCGTGGTTGATCCCTCGAGCATACACCATTACATCTTTGGTCTGACCAATACTACCACCGTGTTCACATGATGGCGGAAGTCCAGTGATATGGAAATTCCGATGAATTGTTGTTGAGCCCATTGACAACATCCTTATCTCCTCCATGATTTTGTTGAACATTAAGCTAGTGTTGGAAACTTGTGTAAGCATTTTCTTCATGCCCCGTTTATGAAGTGTATGTTGGATGAAAGAAGTGACTTCCTTTGATTCACGTGCATTTGATGTAAGTTGCCGTCGTGAATTCGAGAAAGTTTGTTTTTTTTTGCTCCTCTGGAATCATCCCAAGTCAGTCATGCATGTGCGAAGTATTCTATGGTCTGATAGACTGATCATCTTCATTCCATATGTATCCCTAGCACACCAAGCCACTGATTGATTTGTTCAAGGAAAAGGAGTTGCTGTGCAAATACTAGTTCATGCACAAGATTCCTATATCCTCAATGATGGTTCCCTACCAGAACTCGGTAGTGTTTTATTGTAAGACTACCATGTGATCATGTTTGTCTGAGGCAGCGTGTTCACACATGTGTAGCAGAACCAGCTCATGTTTTGGAGCTTGCTATCGCAGTTCATTTCCCGAGAATCTCGCAACGTCATTTCGTCGATTTGTGTTGCAAACCTTCATTTTTCTTCCTAGACTCGATGAGTCTGGAATATCCTGACACCAACCAGATCTGAATCTCAGGCAGATATGATGGTTGGAACATTTCCCAAGAACTATAATATTGGCCCCTCGATAACCGGTAAAGTGGATGTCGTGGCCAACACACCCAGCCGGAAGACCTATTATTGTAGTATCTTGTTTGAGGAAGTTGGCCACCTCCCCATAAGGATTTCGCAGGATTTACCTCCGTAGTTATTCCTTATGGATTCTTGTGCTCCCGAAGTCCGACCTTTTACTTGATGTTCTAGATATCAAACCATAATTATCTATGGATTACGCTAGCACATCAAGGAGAACATTAGAAGCGGAGTGCTAAATGTCTCTCGGTCGATCATCCAGATTTTGTTTCCTTGGCCTCGCTAAGGTGAAATCTGAGAAAGTGTTATCTTCCTTTGCATCTGTATCATCCATCATTATTCATCATGGTAGTAAGTTGTGTTGCCAGGATCCTTGACACGGGTATTGGTAAAGCCTTGATGATTATGGAAATGCTCAAGTTCTTGAGAGCACGCACAAGCGTTAGGTGTTACCATCGGCACTAACTGGATTGCTCTCAGCTTCCTCGGTTATGCTATAACTTTTCAAACAGTGGATTCACTCTCTATTGTTGGGTTCTTCCCCAGTTACCAGAATCATTCCCAGCATTTGCATTTTGTCTCCAGCTTGCACCGCCAATGTACCATTCTACCATGGGTCTCTTCCATTTCCGGTGATAAGCAAATTCATCCATTACGTTGTCTTCAACAAGGTAATCCACATCATCCAAGTCCGAGTATGCCATTCTACCGAACCCCTCCAAACGATCACTCAAGAATTGCCTTAGGCTGGTATAAAGAGTTTCAATGATCTCGGAATCAAAAGTAATTCTTTTTGCCACCTAAGGGGATATATCTACGAGTCACCATCCCTAAGGTGTCTCGTTGTGGTACCATGGCAACTCAACTCCTCGCTACGTTGACAACCGTTCACCACCCTCTTAGGTGTGGAATTGTTGTCTACTTAGTGAGTCCTCGTCATCTGTCTCACTCCATTTCTTCAGATGTATGCTTCGTGTCTCAGCTCAGGAGATGTTGCTATGACTCATCTTGTGAGCTGATCCTAAGTTGATTGATCTTCGAGAAGATCGATCCTTCTGGAGTTTTCCTTTCCTCTTCTTGTCATGATTAGCTAGAGTTCTCAGAGCAAGACATCAAGACAATGATGGTGATCGAATCAACGTTCATTTGAAGTGCAACCTGGATCGTGAAGATTATACTAGTTTGCGTTTCCCCTTCATCTTACCCTACGCTTGAATCTCGGGACGAGATTTTTGTTTAGTAGGGGTGAGTTGTCACATCCCTAGCTGCTGGTAGTGCTCTAGGCTAGCTTCATGTGTGCATCATGTCTATATTTTCGAAACTTGAATTGAGGAATATTGGAAGCCTCAAAACCCTAAATAAAAGAAGGGCAAAAACCCTAAAAATCTCATTCATTGTTCCAAAATGCTCTTCTTAAATGTTTGATAATTTTTGGCAAGGGTTCTGGTCCCAACCAAAATATTGAACATTTTTAAGGATTTATTTTTGGGACTTTGGATTTAATTCATTAGCTATTTGAATTTGAATTATATTCATATAATTAGAATATAATTTCAAATACCCCTGAAATATTTTATGAGCTTTTGGAAAAGTCCATCTAGCCAAATAAAAATATTCAGAGGAGTTTTTGGCATTGTTTGAATTATTTTTAAATTCAAAACAGTGGCAAAACAAATTTAAAAAATAGAAAACAGAACAGAAATAAAAGAGAGAAGCCCAGCCACTTACCTGGCGCCTACCTGTGCGGCCTGCTGCAGAAGCCGGCCCAGCCCATCTCCCCCCCCTGTCGTCTTCCTCGCGCCAGTAGGCAGCGCGCGTGGCCGACGCACGCCGGCGCACGCCTCGGCCACCTCCTGCTTGCCGCTCCACCTCGACGCCTGGACGCCTCTGGGAGACGCCACGCACCCCCCTGGAACCCCCTCGACCTCTCCCATCGCCTCTCCCCTTCTCCGTCCCTCTCGCACACAACCGGCCGAGCGCCACCGTCGCTGACCCTCGCTGCCCTCGCGGCCACCGCCACCCCCTCTTCTCCCCGACGCGCTCCCGAGCTCCGCAGTGCCTCCCTCGACCTCTCCGTCGGCTCACGCGACCGGAGAAGCCCCGAAGCGCCGTCCCGACGCTTTTCCCCTCCTCGGCCACCGAGGACCGCCGCCGTCGATTCGCCGCCGTCGCCGCCTCCCCGAGCTCGCCGTCTGCTCCAACCGACTCCCCGTGAGCTCCTCTTCCTCCCCCCCCTTCCCGTTCTCACTCTCGAGCACCACAGCAACTGCACCGAGTTCGGCCGAAACCCGCCGCCGCCTGTGACCGCCGCCGACGTGCCTCCGGCCACCTAGTGGCCCGGCTGTTGTGCTCAGCTTTCTCCCCGCGCTGCGTAGAGCATGTAGGTGCCTCGCACGAGCCTCCCCGGCCACCGTAGCGTCAACCCCGAGCTCGCCCGAGCTCCGGCGACCGCCACGGTCGACGCCGGTGACGACTCCGGCCATCTTAGGCCCAGCCGCTGCCACTACTCGACGCGGACGAGCGCCCGCGTCACGTAGACGCTCTCCGCCGGCCATTTGGTCGCCGGAGGAGGAAACCCGCACCCCTCCGCCGTCTCTGGCTCCGCCGGCGACGAGCCGCGGGTCAACTCCGGCGAGTTGACCCGGGTTTGACCCCATTGACTACTGGCCATGTGGGCCCAGTTGGACGCCCCTGACTCAATGACAGGTGGGGCCCAGCCCTGTTAGTTAATTAGGATTAGTACTAATTAAATTAGTTAAACTAATTACCCTGCTGACACTGACAGTGGGCCCCGTGGCTATTAACTTGATTAGTTAGAGTTAATTAACTCTGTTAGTCACCTAAGTCACTGACCAGTGGGCCCCACTGGTCAGGTTTGACCCGGACCAGCCCCTGTTGACCTGTTGACGTCGTGCCAACGTCATGCTGACGCAGTAATGTTTTCTGGATTTAATTTAATTCTGAAAATTCCAGAAAATAGCTAAAACTTCAATAAATCATAGAAATTCAACCGTAACTCCAAATCAAATAAGTTATATATGAAAAATTATCAGAAAAATTCAAGGAATCCATCTGTACCATTTTCATGCATGTTTGAACAATGTTTGTCCTCTGTTTTGGACAAAACAAATAAAGGGCATTTAAATAATCATATATGGAGTTGGAATTTGAATCATGTATTCAAACCAACTTCATTTAAATCATAGCTAGGTGCATTAGCCCAAAACACATTCATATTGCCATGTCATAGCATGCATCATATTGTGCATTGCATTGATCGTGTTTCTTCTATGTTTGCCGGTGTTGTTCCCCCTCGATAGACGTTGTACCGGCGATGTGATCGATGACACCGATGAAGAGCTATATTATCTTCAGGAGTGCCAGGCAAGCAAAACCCCCTTGTTCATTCCGATAAAATCCCACTCTCTCGCTCCTGCTCTCTTTTACTGCATTAGGACAACAACGACATATTTGTTACTTGCTGCGGTAGCTGAACCCCTTTATCCTCTGCATGACCTGTCATTGCCACAGTAAATAGATGAAACCCACTAGCATGAGTAGGAGTTGTTTGAGCCCTGATGTGCCTACTCATTCATGCTTGTTTGTCATGCCTGCTACTGCTTAGAGTTGAGTCAGGTCTGATTCATCGGGGATGAATCAGAGGCGTGTGAACATGTCCTACTGTGTGTGAGCTAAGTGTGTGAACACGATTTGGTAAAGGTAGCGGTGAGAGGCCATGTAGGAGTACATGGTGGGTTGTCTCATTGCAGCCGTCCTCAGGAACTGAGTTCTGTGTTTGTGATCCATGACCAGCTACTACCACACATTGGAATGCTTAAGTGCCCCTCTCGACTTATTAATCAACTTGATCTCTGTCCAGGAGTTGCAACTAGTTTCTGGTGTTTGTAGGTAGTGTTAGTAGTCTACCAAGTGGCACCCGGTACAGGTGGGCTTGGGACAGACTAGGCACAGTGGCCCGGTGTACCAAGTGGCACCCGGATGGTGGGCTTGGGAACCCTGCTCACATCGTTTGGGGCCGTAAGCGACACCCCGGCCGGATCTCCTTGCGGATGGAACCCGAATAGGCGATAAACCTGGACTAGAGACTTGTTCGGTTAGTCAGGTCGTGGCCGACTCCCTCGCCCGGCTTCCGCTTGAAGGTTGCCGAGATACATGACGTGTACAGGGCGGTAAGTGGCGAGAGCGTGTGTGAAGAAGTACACCCCTGCAGGGTTAACATCATCTATTCGAATAGCCGGATTCCTCGGATATGGAAACTTGGACCCCTTGCATAGTTCATAGACAAGTGAAAGTGGATACTCTAAAATACGCAAGATAAGCGTGAGTGCTATGGATGGCGTTCTCGTAGGGAGACGGGAGCGGATCCATAGTGGTGTATTGATATGGTGAATATGTGGACTCGTGTGCGCCACTTCAAAAGAGTTACTTGCAGTCGTAGTTTAGGATAGCCACCGAGTCAAAGCTGGCTTGCTGCAGTCAAACTCCACCATCCCCTTTGTTGATAATGATGCATATGTAGATAGATCTGATGTAAGTCTTGCTGGGTACATTTGTACTCACGTTGCTTAATTTATGTTTTTGCAGAGAGACTTCAGTCTCACTAGTAGTTCCACGTGGACTTCGACGTTTAGCTTGTTACCTCAGCTACGATCTTGTGCCCTCGGCAGGATCTGGTAGATAGTCAGGCTTCTCAGCCTTTTTCATTTATAGTTGTCTGTACTCAGACATGTTAAGCTTCCGCATGTGCTTTGATTTGTATGCTCTGAGTGTTGGGTCATGAGACCCATGTTTGTAATATCTCGCTCCTCGGAGCCTAATGAATAATTACTTGAGTTGTAGAGTCATGTTGTGATGCCATGTTGTATTTGCACATATCGAGCATATTGTGTGTATGCTATTGAAATGCTTGGTATGTGTGGGATCTGACTATCTAGTTGTTTATCCTTAGTAGCCTCTCTTACCGGGAAATGTCTCCTGGTGTTTCCACTGAGCCATGGTAGCTTGCTACTGCTCCGGAACACTTAGGCTGGCCGGCATGTGTCCTTCTTCGTTCCTGTGTCTGTCCCTTCGGGGAAATGTCACGCGATGAATACCGGAGTCCTGTTAGCCCGCTACAGCCCGGTTCACCGGAGTCCTGCTAGCCCAGTGCTACAGCCTGGATTCACTCGCTGATGACCGACACGTTCGATGCTGGGTCATGGATGCTTGTCCCTGTAAGTTTGTGCCACTTTGGGTTTACGACTAGCCATGTCAGCCCGGGCTCCTTATCATATGGATGCTAGCGACACTATCATATACGTGTGCCAAAAGGCACAAATGGTCCCGGGCAAAGGTAAGGCGACACCCGTGGGAATACCGTGCCTGAGGCCGCAAAGTGATATGAGGTGTTACATGCTAGATCGATGTGGCATTGAGTCGGGGTCCTGACACTTGACCAGATGGGCCATGTCCGGGACTGGGCTCCGCCGGGGTGGTACTGGGAGGCGCTACCTACCAGGGGGCGCAGGTTGGTGAGGAGCCAGCCTGTCGTTGACCCGAACCTTCTTTGGTGGCGGTCGCATGGGCCAGTGACGGTCCAGAGGCTCGAGGACTCCGCGGAGGTGGTGCGTCACCGTGTCAGTGAGGAGGACGCGCACGTCCGTCGCTACTTGTTTACGTTGGAGCACAGGTTCTCCAATACCTGGCAGGTTCTCCAGGGATCTCACTGGAGCTATGATCCCGTGATGGTTCCTTCTCTGTGGGTGTCCACCGCCCGCGCCGATACCCGTCGTGTGCTAGGGTTTTAGTTGTACTAGTGATGTTATATGTATGACACTATTCGGGATGTATTAGTGATAATATTCGACGATGTACGGACGCATGAGATGATTTACTTTTGCTTATTGAATGCATGCTAATTTGAGTCTTATAAGATATTTTGAAATGTATATCTTGTGTTCCTCAATATCCAAGTGGCCGGTCATGTTTGCAAGTTACACCTTCGAGTGGCCTATGTTTTGCCGGAGTGTTGATTCATTTCCGTTCCGGCAAATTTCAGGCGCTCGATATATCCTATTTTAGCAAAGGTCATGCCAGATTTTTCCATGAATTTTGGCATGACTTTTGCCAGAATATGTAGGAAATATTGAGTGCCCCGGATTTGTGTGTTGAGTATCCTGGTAGTTGTCTTCTATCGATTTTCAATTAATGTTTTAACTATGAACATAGGAAATGTCTGACGAGAAAAAGGATTTCAGTATTTGCAAATACTGCGAAGACGAGCGCGGCCTGTGCGACGAAATCTTCCTAGATGATGATAGGCGCTTTAGCATCAAGCTGGACGAGAACTTCGAAGTGGATACAGTAAGTCACAACAACAAGTCTTTTTTCGTAATTAAGCATGACATCTGCTTCATTTGCTTCAACTTATATTTTTTTTACTATTCTACTAACGTATCGCCTGCCATGCAAGAGTTTTTGTATTGGATAAGATAGGTTTCAGTCATACTATGGAGGTAAAGAAAGTTTATTTGAAGACCGAGCATGGTTATATTTTCCACGCAAAATTATACAATTCAGACGACTACACCTATTTTAGATGCAAAACATGGCGAGCACTATGCAAGACTTATGCATTTCAGCCTGATATGGTTATCACCTTTGATATTTGTCCGGAAGATGATATTGAAGGTAATACCGACATCTGGGTCGATGCGCAGACGCCTCCAGTTACACCAAAATGTAAGTTTCTCAACCATATTTATGTCTTTGATATTGTTTATTCAAGAATAGCTGACAACTAATTTGTATTGTCAGCTTATTTCGGTGCAAGCAAACATGTCCAGTGCTTGGTAGACAGGACCTACTACTGTCCCGGGGCTGAACTAAACTGCGAGGAGCTAAGTCATTATGTTTCATGGCTTGAGGATCTTGATACCGTCAAGACAAATTTTCTTCCTGGACTTAGAAATCTTAGTACTGAAAATGTGCGACCAATAGTGTTCGTCATGAACTACGGTCACATCTATTTAGGAAGGATGGTAAGATTTTTACTATTTGTCCTCAGTGCATCTTTTCCATACATTATTTGTGAAGCTAAACTTCATTGCTAAGTATGTGACCATACGATGTTCTTCAACAGGGACTCCTGATGAATGTTGTGCCTTATGGGATCGATACTAAAGGTACCATGAGTATTATTAGCTTACGGCCAAGATATCCTACATGTTACTTTAGTGCATTCAAGATCAGCGATGAGTGCTTAATAGTGCAAGACTGGACCAGATATGTGATGGGGGAGCGCAGACAAGTACTAGGGGGCAGCAAACATATGTGCTACCCAAAATTAGGAGACAGGTTCATCTGCATGCTCCAACTTGATCAAGGAGGAGAGCTACACATGTTTTATGTTGTTTTACCTAAGAGAGAGCAGCAGGAGTGATTAGCTAGAAATGAGTTTGAGGATGATGATGTGCTACACTATTACTATGATGATAAAATAGCTAGTGTTGGTGGTAATGACTGATGATTATTATTAGCTAGTGTTACTGGTGATTAAATAAATATTGTTGGTGCTAATGATTATGATGATGATTAAATAGCTTGTGCTGGCGGATTAGATTCAACTGGAGGCAACATGTGGTGCACATTGAAAGTACTACTAGTCCAAACTAGATCAAGTTTGGATTAGTAGTATACTTTTGACATGCATGACATATTGCCTCCACTTGAACCTAATCCACCTTCATTTGACACACTGTTATGGACATAATGATGTAAACCTCATACCTGGTATTGTACCAATATTTGTACGATGGTGCATAAATACACTAAAAATAAAAAAATAAAAAAACAATACTAGTAGCGATGGAAAGAAAACACGTTGCAAGTAGTTACATTAGCAGCAGCATGGGAGTGAACAAGCGCTGCAGCTATTTGTCCTAGCAGTAGCGCGTGCGGCATGCGTTACTGCTAAGCAATAGCTGTAGCGCCTTATTAGTAGCGCGCCTACCCGCGCTACTGCTAGGGTTTTCCCTAGTAGTGCATTCTGTTAGCTTAGCACTTGATCGTTTAGTTTACTGCTATTGCTTTCTTCATGACTCATACATGTTCCTATGACTATAAGGTTATGCAACTCCCGATTACCGGAGGAACACTTTGTGTGCTACCAAACGTCACAATGTAACTAGGCGATTATAAAGGTTCTCTACAGGTGTCACTGATGGTACTTGTTGAGTTGGAATAGATCAAGATTAGGATTTGTCACTCCGATTGTCGGAGAGGTATCTCTGGGCCCACTCGGTAATGCACATCACTATAAGCCTTGCAAGCATTGTAACTAATGAGTTAGTTGCGAGATGATGTATTACGGAATGAGTAAAGAGACTTGTCGGTAACGAGATTGAACTAGGTATTGAGATACCTACGATCGAATCTCGGGCAAGTAACATACCGATGACAAAGGGAACAACATATGTTGTTATGCGGTTTGACCAATAAAGATCTTCGTAGAACATGTGGGATCCAATATGAACATCTAGGTTCCGCTATTGGTTATTGACCGGAGACGTGTCTCGGTCATGTCTACATAGTTCTCGAACCCGTAGGGTCCGCACACTTAAAGTTCGGTGACGATTGGTATTATGAGTTTTTGTGTTTTGATGTATCGAAGGTAGTTCGGAGTCCCGGATATGACGAGGAGTCTCGAAATGGTCGATACGTAAAGGTCGATATATTGGACGACTATATTCCGACACCAGAAGTGTTCCGGGTGGTTTCGGAGAAAACCGGAGTGCCGGGGGGTTACCGGAACCCCCCCCCCCCCCCGAGAAATAGTGGGCCTTGTTGGCCTTAGTGGAGAGAGAGAGGGCTGGCCTAGGGTAGGCCACGCGCCCCTCCCCCTCTTGTCCGAATTGGACTAGGAGAGTGGGGGGCGACGCCCCCCTTTCCTTCTCGCTCTCCCCCTTCCTTTCCCCTCCTAGTAGGAGTAGGAAAGAGGGGAGTCCTATTCCTACTAGGAGGAGGACTCCTCCTCCTGGCGCGCCTACATGGGCCGGCCAGCCTCCCCCCTTGCTCCTTTATATACGGGGGCAGGGGGCACCTCTAGACACACAAGTTGATCTGTTGATCTCTCCCAGCCGTGTGCGGTGCCCCCTCCACCATAATCCACATCGATCATATAGTAGCGGTGCTTAGGCGAAGCCCTGCGTCGGTAGCATCATCATCACCGTCATCACGCCATCGTATTGACGGAACTCTCCTGTGAAGCTCTACTAGATCAGAGTTCGTGGGACATCATCGAGCTGAACGTGTGCTGAACTCGGAGGTGCCATGTGTTCGATACTTGGATCGGTCGGATCGTGAAGACGGACGACTACATCAACCGCGTTGTGCTAACGCTTCCGCTTTCGGTCTACGAGGGTATGTGGACACACTCTCCCCTCTCGTTGCTATGCATCACCATGATCTTGTGTGTGCATAGGATTTTCTTTTTGAAATTACTACGTTCCCCAACAGTCAATCCCTTCTTCGAGTAATGGCACCAGAGATTGTCAAGTTAACACGATAAAAATTGTGGTAGATTGGATAAATAGATCTCGATAAAACATGAAATAAAATAAATAATAAAAAAGTGCAGCAAGGTATTTTTGGGTTTTTTGGAAATATAGATATGAAAACAAAAGCAAATAAAAATAGATCTTAAAGAAAATATGATAAGAATGGACCCGGGGGTCGTAGATTTCACTAGTGGCTTCTCTCGAGAAAATAGCATACGGTGGGTAAACAAATTACGGTTGGGCAATTGATAGAAAATTAAATAATTATGACGATATCAAATGCAATGATCATTATGTAGGCATCACATCTAAGATTAGTATATCGACTCCTGCCTGCATTTACTACTATTACTCCACACATCAACCGCTATCCAGAATGCATCTAGTGTATTAAGTTCATGGAGAAACAGAGTAATGCAATAAGAACGATGACATGATGTAGACGAGATCAATTCATGTCAGAATAGCCCCCATCTTTTTATCCTTAATACTCCCTCCTTCCATCTATATAGGGCCCAATGCATTTTTCGAGGCCAACTTTGACCAAATGTTAGAGCAATAATATATAACATGCAACTTACACAAAGCATACCGTCAAATTCGTATGTGAAAGAAGCTTCCAATGATATAATTTTCATGTTATACATCTCATGTACTATTAATCTTGTCAATAGTCAAAGGTGGTCTTGAAAAACGCATTAGGCCCTATATAGATGGAAGGAGGGAGTAGCAATGATCCATGCGTGTCTTGCTGCCCCTTCTGTCACTAGGAAAGAACACCGCACGACCGGACCCATCACAAAGCACCTCTTCCCATGGCAAGAAAGTTCGATCTAGTTGGCCTAACTAAACCAAAGATTCGAATAAGAAATACGAGGCTACAAATAATCATGCATATAAGAGATCAAAGAAGACTCAAATAATATTCATGCATAAAAGATCTGATCATAAACTCAAAGTTCATCGGATCCCAACAAACACATCCCAAAAAGAGTTACATCAAATAGATCTCCAAGAACATCAAGGAGAACATTGTATTGAAGATCAAAAAGAGAGAAGAAGACATCTAGCAACTAACTACGGATCCATAGGCCTTTGGTAAACTACTCAAACATCATCAGAGGGGCAGCAAGGATGATGAAGAACCCCTCCGTGATCGTTGCCCCATCTGGAAGAGTGCCGAAAAAGGCCTCTAGATTGGATCTCATGGTTCTGGAGCTTGTGATGGCAAAAATAAGTATTCCGTCGACTCCCCTAGGGTTTTGGGGATTTTAGAGTATTTATAGAGGTGGAGGTAGGTCAAGGCGGTCCTCGTGGGCCCCACTACCCATCAGGGCACGCTAGAGGCCCCTGGTGCGCCCTGGTGCCTAGTGGGCCCCACGGGCCTCTTCTCGTGGCCTCTAGAAAGCTTCCAGGATCTCTTCTTGCCAGAAAAAATCTCCAAAAAGTTTCGTGGCATTTGGACTTCGTTTGGTATTGATATTCTGCAATGTAAAAAAAAGCAATAAACAACAACTGGCAGTGGGCACTAAGTTAATAGGTTAGTCCCAAAAAATGATATAAAGTTGCTAGTAAATGTATATGAAACATCCAAGATTGGTAATATAACAGCATGGAATGATTAAGAAAACTATAGATACTTTGGAGACGTATCACTGCCTATTTCATCGCTTTGTCTTGGTCTATGATTAGTGATTTTGGTTGTTTCCCTGACATGCACAACAGAAATTTCTCAAAAAGCAACTTGAATGTTCCAATGTTCTCATTTTGCATCAAACCATATGCAAATAGGCAATTGTCACCGTGTCCATTTATTCCTACAAACGGAGCAAACTTTAACACATAATTGTCTGTTTTGTAGGTTGTATCGAAGCTAACGCAATCTCCATATTGTTGGTAATTTCTGATACCAGTACCATCTACCGAGAATATGTTTCTTGCTTTACCATTTTCAGCCATATCTATTGTATATTATAGAACATTATGGCTGCTACTTGTTTCCGTTCAAAGTACTCTTGAACCTGCATCATGTTATTTAGGCCTGACTCTCCTCTAATCTTTTTCCTTTAATTGCTGACATGTTTAGTTGTGTATGGTAGATCTTTAAGTTGTCCCCTCATGAACAACAACATAGCCATGATCTTCCTATTTGGAATATTGACTGAGTTGCATGTCCTTATCATTAATTTCTCATCTGATGTCATTAACTTGTGTGACCTTAGAAATATCTTCTCACTAGGTGGACTCAACTTGTGGTTATGCTCTAGTATGATTCTTGTTATGGTCCATGCCCCTTTAATTTTTGTAGCAATCATCTCAGCTCTGCAATTCGTCCTTGTTATTAAGTTTTTCTCCTACCCTTTGCCATTTCTGAGTTCTCAGGCACTTTTCTATCTTTGTTGTATTATCTTCTCCTAACCCCCACTCATGTTGGTTTGTTCTCATTTTTTCTTTGGTTGTTTTTCTGTCTTGGTTTGCCTGACTTGTTACATTTCAGAGTTATCCTTGAAACTGAGTAGTCACTACCAATGGCCCTCGATGTGTAATTTGCTTGCTTAATGATCAAGGATCCTGTTATGCTGGCAAAAGCATTGTAGAATCTATGTGCTTCATTTCAACTTTCAAAAGTCATTCCCAAAAGTGGAACATGATTGTTGTCGCCTTCCTGACTTAATCTAGGAGCTTTATGAAAGATCGTGGATGTCACCTAGAGGGGGGGTGAATAGGTGCTTTAAAATAAGTACGTTTAGGCTTGAACAAATGCCGAATAAAACTAGCATTTAATTTGTCAAGCACAAAACCTAAAACAACTAGGCTCACCTATGTGCACCAACAACTTATGCTAAGCAAGATTGTTGGGGAACGCGATATTTCAAAAAAATTCCTACGATCACGCAAGATCTATCTAGGAGATGCATAGCAATGAGAGGGAAGAGTGTGTCTACGTACCCTCCTATACCGAAAGCGGAAGCATTAAGTAACATGGTTGATGTAGTCAAATGTCTTCACGATCCAACCGATCAAGTACCGAACGCATGACACCTCTGCGATCTACACACGTTCAGCTTAGTGACGTCCCTCGTACTCTTGATCCAGTTGAGGCTGAGGGTGAGTTCCGTCAGCACGGTGGCGTGTTGACGGTGATGATGAAGTTACCGACGCAGGGCTTCACCTAAGCACTACGACAATATGATCGAGGTGGAAAACTGTGGAGCGGGCACCGCACACGTCTACAGATCAACTTGTGTGTCTATGGGGTGCCCCCTCCCCCATATATAAAGGAGGGGGAAGGAGGAGGGCCAGCCTCAAGGGGCGCGCCCAAGGGGGGGATTCCTACTCCTAGTAGGAGTAGGTTTCCCCCTTTCCTAGTCCATGTAGGAGAAGAAGGAAGAGGAAGAGGGAGATAAGGAAAGGCCCCCCAAACCCTAACCCAATTAGGATTGGGCTTGGGGTGTGCGCGCCTCCACCTCGCCGCCGCCTCCTCTCTTCCACTAGGGCCCATGAAGGCCCATTAACCCCCCTGGGGGGGGGGTCCGGTAACTCCCCGGTACTCCGGAAAATGCCCGAACCTATCCAAAACCTTTCCGGTGTCCAAACATAACCTTCCAATGTATCAATCTTTATGTCTCTACCATTTCGAGGCTCCTCGTCATGTCCCTGATCTCATCCGGGACCGAATAATCTTCGGTACATCAAATCGCATAACTCATAATACATATCGTCATCGAACGTTAAGCGTGCGGACCCTACGGGTTCGAGAACTATGTAGAAATGACCGAGACTCATCTCCGGTCAATAACCAATAGCGTAAACTGGATGCTCATATTGGTTCCTACATATTCTACGAAGATCTTTATCGGTCAAATCGCATAACAACATACTTTGTTCCCTTTGTCATCGGTATGTTACTTGCCCGAGATTCAGTCGTCGATATCATTATACCTAGTTCAATCTTGTCACTGGCAAGTCTCTTTACTCGTTCCATAATGCATCATCCCATGACTAACTCATTAGTCACATTGCTTGCAAGGCTCATAGTGATGTGCATTACCGAGAGGGCCCAGAGATACCTCTCCGACACACGGAGTGACAGATCCTAGTCTCGATCTATGCCAACTCAACAAACACCATCGGAGACACATGTAGAGCATCTTTATAATCACCTAGTTAAGTTGTGATATTTGATAGCACACAAGGTGTTCTTCCGGTATTCGGGAGTTGCATAATCTCATAGTCATAGGAACATGTACAAGTCATGAAGAAAGCAATACCAATAAACTAAACGATCAAAGTGATAAGCTAATGGATGGGTCTAGTCCATCACATCATTCTCTGATGATGTGGTCCCGTTCAGCAAATGACAACACAAGTCCACGGCTAGGAAACTTAACCATCTTTGATTAACGAGCTAGTCAAGTAGAGGCATACTAGTGACACTATGGTTGTCTATGTATTCACACATGTACTAAGTTTCCGGTTAATACTATTCTAGCATGAATAATAAACATTTATCATGATATAAGGAAATATAAATAACAACTTTCTTATTGCCTATAGGGCATATTTCCTTCAGTCTCCCACTTGCACTAGAGTCAATAATCTAGATTACATAGTAATGATTCTAACACCCATGGAGTCTTGGTGCTGATCATGTTTTGCTCGTGAGAGAGGCTTAGTCAATGGGTCTGCAACATTCAGATCCATATGTATCTTGCAAATATCTATGTCTCTCTCCTTGACTTGATCGTGGATGGAATTGAAGCATCTCTTGATGTGCTTGGTTCTCTTGTAAAATCTGGATTCCTTTGCCAAGACAATTGCACCAGTATTGTCACAAAAGATTTTCATTGGACCCGATGCACTAGGTATGACATCTAGATCGATATGAACTCATTTATCCAGACTCCTTCATTTGTTGCTTTGGAAGCAGCTATGTACTCCGCTTCACATGTAGATCCTGCCACGACGCTCCGCTTGGAACTGCACCAATAGACAGCTCCACCATTCAACCGGTTTGTGACTTCGAGTCATCCGGATCAGTGTTAAAGCTTGCATCGACGTAACCATTTACAACAAGCTCTTTGTCACCTCCATAAACAAGAAACATATCCTTAGTCCTTTTCAGGTATTTCAGGATGTTCTTGACCGTTGTCCAGTGATCCGCTCCTGGATTACTTTGGTACCTCCCTGCTAAACTAATAGCAAGGCACACATCAGGTCTGGTACACAGCATTGCATACATGATAGAACCTATGGCTTAGGCATAGGGAATGAATTTCATTTTCTCTCTATCTTCTGCAGTGGTTGGGCATTGAGTCTGACTCAACTTCACACCTTGTAACACAGGCAAGAACCCTTTCTTTGCTTGATCCATTTTGAACTTCTACAAAACTTTATCAAGGTATGTGCTTTGTGAAAGTCCAATCAAGCGTCTTGATCTATCTCTATAGATCTTGATGCCCAATATATAAGCAGCTTCACCAAGGTCTTTCATTGAAAAATTCTTATTCAAGTATCCTTTAATGCTATTCAGAAATTCAGTATCATTTCCGATCAACAATATGTCATCCACATATAATATCAGAAATGCTACACAGCTCCCACTCACTTTCTTGTAAATACAGGCTTCTCCAAAAGTCTGTATAAAACGATATGCTTTGATCACACTATCAAAGCGTATATTCCAACTCCGAGATGCTTGCACCAGTCCATAAATGGATCGCTAGAGCTTGCATAGTTTGTTAGCACCTTTTGGATCGACAAAACCTTCTGGTTGCATCATATACAACTCTTCTTTAAGATATCCATTAAGGAATGCAGTTTTGACATCCATTTGCCAAATTTCATAATCATAAAATGCGGCAATTCTAACATGATTCGGACGGACTTAAGCATTGCTACGGGTGAGAAGGTCTCATCGTAGTCAACTCCTTGAACTTGTCGAAAATCTTTTGCAACAAGTCGAGCTTTGTAGACAGTAACATTACCGTCAATGTCAGTCTTCTTCTTGAAGATCCATTTATTCTCTATGGCTTACCGATCATCGGGCAAGTCGACCAAAGTCCACACTGTGTTCTCATACATGGATCCCATCTCAGGTTTCATGGCCTCAAGCCATTTCACGGAATCTGGGCTCATCATCGCTTCCTCATAGTTCGTAGGTTCGTCATGGTCAAGTAACATGACCTCCAGAACAGGATTACCGTAGCACTCTGGTGTGGATCTTACTCTGGTTGACCTACGAGGTTCGATAGTAATTTGATCAGAAGTTTCCTGATCAATATCATTAACTTCCTCACTAATTGTTGTAGGAATCACTGGAACTGATTTCTGTGATGAACAACTTTCCAATAAGGGAGAAGGTACAGTTACCTCATAAGTTGTATTTCCTCCCACTCACTTCTTTCGAGAGAAACTCCTTCTCTACAAAGGATCCATTCTTAGCAACGAATATCTTGCCTTCAGATCTGTGATAGAAGGTGTACCCAATAGTCTCTTTTGGGTATCCTATGAAGACACATTTCTCTGATTTGGGTTCGGGCTTATCAGGTTGAAGCTTTTCACATAAGCATCGCAACCCCATACTTTAAGAAACAACAACTTGGGTTTCTTGCCAAACCATAGTTCATATGGTGTCATCTCAACGGATTTTGATGGTGCCCTATTTAACGTGAATGGAGCCGTCTCTAAAGCATAACCCCAAAACGATAGCAGTAAATCAGTAAGCGACATCATAGATCGCACCATATCAAATAAAGTGCGGTTATGACGTTCGGACAGACCATTATGCTATGGTGTTCCAGGTGGCGTGAGTTGCGAAACTATTCCGCATTGTTTCAAATGAAGACCAAACTCGTAACTCAAATATTCACCTCCACGATCAGATCGTAGAAACTTAATTTTCTTGTTACGATGATTTTCCACTTCACTCTGAAATTCTTTGAACTTTTCAAATGTTTCAGACTTATGTTTCATCAAGTAGATATACCCATATCTGTTTAAATCATGTGTGAAGGTTAGAAAATAACGATACATGCCGCGAGCATCAACACTCATCGGACCGCATACATCAGTATGTATTATTTCCAACAAGTCTGTTGCTCGCTCCATTGTTCCAGAGAACGGAGTCTTAGTCATCTTGCTCATGAGGCATGGTTCGCAAGAATCAAGTGATTCCTAAAGGCCATCAGCATGGAGTTTCTTCATGTGCTTTACACCAATATGACCCAAACGGTAGTGCCACAAATAAGTTGTACTATCATTATTAAACTTATATCTTTTGGCTTCAATACTATGAATATGTGTATCACTACTATCGAGATTCAATAAAAATAGACCACTTGTCAAGGGTGCACGACTATAAAAGATATTACTCATATAAATAGAGCAACCATTATTCTCTGATTTAAATGAATAACCCTCTCTCATCAAACAAGATCCAGATATAATGTTCATGCTTAATGCTGGCACCAAATAACAATTATTCAGGTCTAATACTAATCCCGAAGGTAGATGTAGAGGTATCATGCCGACCGCGATCACATCGACTTTGGAACCATTTCCCACGCGCATCGTCACCTCGTCCTTTGCCAATCTTTGCTTAATCCGTAGCCCCTGTTTCAAGTTGCAAATATTAGCAACAGAACCAGTATCAAATACACAGACGCTACTACAAGCATTAGTAAGGTACACATCAACAACATGTATATCAAATATACCTTTCACTTTGCAATCCTTCTTATCCGCCAAATACTTCGGGAAGTTCCGCTTCCAGTGAGCAGTCCCTTTGCAGTAGAAGCACTCATTCTCAGGCTTAGGTCCAGACATGGGCTTCTTCACTTGAGCAGCAACTTGCTTGTCGTTCTTCTTGAAGTTCCCCTTCTTCCTTTTGGCCTTCTTCTTAAAACTAGTGGTCTTGTTGACCATCAACACTTGATGTTCCTTCTTGATGTCTACCTCCGAAGCTTTCAGCATTGCGAAGAGCTCAGGAATTTTCTTATCCATCCCTTGCATATTATAGTTCATCACGAAGCTTTTGTAGCTTGGTGGTAGTGATTGAAGAACTCTGTCAATGGCACTATCATCAGGAAGATTAACTTCCAGTTGAGTCAAGTGGTTGTGGTACCCAGACATTCTGAGTATATGTTCACTGACAGAACTAATCTCCTCCATCTTGCAGCTGTAGAACTTATTGGAGACTTCATATCTCTCAATTTGGGCATTTGCTTGAAATATTAACTTCAACTCCTAGAACATCTCATATGCTCCATGACGTTCAAAACGTTGTTGAAGTCCCGATTCTAAGTCGTAAAGCATGGCACACTGAACTATCGAGTAGTCATCAGCTTTGCTCTGCTAGACGTTCATAACATCTGGGGTTGCTCCTGCAACGGGCTTTGCACCTAGCGGTGCTTCCAGGATGTAATTCTTCTGTGCAGCAATGAGGATAATCCTCAAGTTACAGACCCAGTCCGTGTAGTTTCTACCATCCTCTTTCAACTTAGCTTTCTCTAGGAACACATTAAAATTCAAAGGAACAGTAGCACGGGCCATTTATCTACAACAACATAGACATGCAAAATACTATCAAGTACTAAGTTCATGATAAATTAAAGTTCAATTAATCATATTACTTAAGAACTCCCACTTAGATAGACATCCCTCTAATCATCTATGTGATCACTGATCCATATCAACTAAACCATGTCCGATCATCACGTGAGATGCAGTAGTTTTCAATGGTGAACATCACTATGTTGATCATATCTACTATATGATTCACGCTCGACCTTTCGGTCTCAGTGTTCCGAGGCCATATCTGCATATGCTAGGCTCGTCAAGTTTAACCCGAGTATTCTGCTTGTGCAAAATAGCTTGCACCTTTTGTATGTGAACGTAGAGCTTATCACACCCGATCATCACGTGGTGTCTCGGCACGACGAACTATAGCAACGGTGCATACTCAGGGAGAACACTTATACCTTGAAATTTAGTGAGAGATCATCTTATAATGCTACCGTCGTACTAAGCAAAATAAGATGCATAAAGGATAAACATCACATGCAATCAATATAAGTGATATGATATGGCCATCATCATCTTGTGCCTTTGATCTCCATCTCCAAAGCACCATCATGATCACCATCGTCAATGGCTTGACACCTTGATCTTCATCATAGCATCATTGTCGTCTCACCAACTATTGCTTCCACGACTATTGCTACCATTTAGTGATAAAGTAAAGCAATTACATGGCGATTGCATTTAATACAATAAAGCGACAACCATATGGCTCCTGCCAGTTGCCGATAACTGTGTTACAAAACATGATCATCTCATACAACAATTTACATAATCACGTCTTGACCATATCACATCACAACATGCCGTGCAAAAACAAGTTAGACGTCCTCTACTTTGTTGTTGCAAGTTTTACGTGGCTGCTACGGGCTTAGCAAGAACCATTCTTACCTATGCATCAAAAACCACAATGATTTTTCGTTAAGTGTGATGTTTAAACCTTCAACAAGGACCGGGCGTAGTCACACTCGATTCAACTAAAGCTAGAGAAACAGACACCCACTAGCCACCTGTGTGCAAAGCACGTCAGTAGAACCAGTCTCATGAGCGCGGTCATGTAATGTCGGTCTGGGTCGCTTCATCCAACAATACCGCCGAATCAAAGTATGACATGCTGGTAAGTAGTATGACCATTATCGCGCACAACTCTTTGTGTTCTACTCGTGCATATAACATCTACGCATAGACCTGGCTTGGATGCCACTATTGGGGAATGTGGTATTTCAAAAAAATTCCTACGATCACACAAGATCTATCTAGGAGATGCATAGCAACGAGAGGGGAGAGTGTGTCTACGTACCCTCGTAGATGAAAGCAGAAGCGTTAAGTAACACGGTTGATGTAGTCAAACGTCTTCGCGATCCAACCAATCAAGTACCAAACACATGACACCTCCGCGATCTGCAAACGTTTAGCTCGGTGACGTTCCTTGTACTCTTGATCCAGATGAGGCCGAGGGTGAGTTCCGTCAGCACGACAGCGTGGTGACGGTGATGATGAAGTTACTGATGCAGGGCTTCGCCTAAGCACTACGACAATATGATTGGGGTGGAAAACTATGGATGGGGCCACCGCACATGGCTAAAGATCAACTTGTGTATCTATGGGGTGCTCCCTCCCCCGTATATAAAGGAGGGGGGAGGAGAATGGTCGGCCTCAAGGGGCACGCCCAAGGGGAGGATTCCTACTCCTAGTAGGAGTAGGTTTCCCCCCTTTCCTAGTCCAAGTAGGAGAACAAGGAAGAGGAAGAGGGAGAGAAAGAAAGCCCCCCCCCAAACCCTAACCCAATTCGGATTGGGCTTCGGGGAGCGCACCTCCACCTGGCCACCGCCTCCTCTCTTTCACTACAGCCCATGAAGGCCCATTAACCCCCCGGGGGGTTCCAGTAACCCCTTGGTTCTCTGGAAAATGCCCGAACCTATCCGAAACCTTTCCGGTGTCCAAACATAACCTTCCAATATATCAATCTTTATGTCTTGACTATTTCGAGACTCCTCGTCATGTCAGTGATCTAATATGGGACTCCGAACAATCTTCGGTACATCAAATCACATAACTCATAATACATATCATCATCGAACGTTAAGCGTGCGGACCTATGGGTTCGAGAACTATGTAGACATGACCGAGACTCATCTCTGGTCAATAACCAATAGCGGAACCTGGATGCTCATATTGGTTCCTACATATTCTACGAAGATCTTTATCGGTAAAACCGCATAACAACATACTTTGTTCCCTTTGTCATCGGTATGTTACTTGCCCGAGATTCGGTCGTCGGTATCATTATACCTAGTTCAATCTCGTCACCGGCAAGTCTCTTTACTCGTTCCGTAATGCATTATCCCATGACTAACTCATTAGTCACATTGCTTGCCAGGCTCATAGTGATGTGCATTACCGTGAGGGCACAGAGATACCTCTCCGATACACTGAGTGAGATATCCTAATCTCGATCTATGCCAACTCAACAAACACCATCGGAGACACCTGTAGAGCATCTTTATAATCACCCAGTTATGTTGTGATGTTTGATAGAACACAAGGTGCTCTTCCGGTATCCGGGAGTTGCATAATCTCATAGTCATAGGAACATGTATAAGTCATGAATAAAGCAGCAGCAATAAACTAAACGATCAAAGTGCTAAGCTAATGGATGGGTCTAGTCCATCACATCATTCTCTAATGATGTGATCCCATTCATCACATGACAACACATGTCCATGGCTAGGAAACTTAACCATCTTTGATTAATGAGCTAGTCAAGTAGAGGCATACTAGTGACACTCTATTTGTCTATGTATTCACACATGTACTAAGTTTCCGGTTAATACAATTCTAGCATGAATAATAAACATTTATCATGATATAAGGAAATATAAATAACAAATTTATTATTGCCTCTAGGGCATATTTCTTTGAAAGATAAACAACTAGGTGATAGCAAGATATATATCATGAAGCACTATGGCTAGCACAAAGTAAAGTGCATAAGTAAAGGGCTCGGCCCTTTATAAGCCGCCGCCCCGCACCCCGCAGCCCGCCAAGCCGCCCCGCCCCGTCAGCCCTAGCCGCTGCCGCAGCCGCGCGCCTCCGCCGCCTTCGCCTGCCGGATCTCGCCGGATCTCGCCGTTGACCGCAGTTGACCGGTCGGTTTTCTATGGATAACCCCGGTTTTTTTATTTTCTTCGGTTTATTTTCGATAGATCGGTTTTTCTGACAGTTTATTTATTTAGCGAACACCTGCTCGTTCGTTTGTTTTAATGAATGGTTTTCACGTTTAGCCGCAGAGAGCGAACATTCGTTCGTTAGCCTGTTCGTCAGTTTTTCTTTTTCTTGGATTTTCCGCAATTATTTACGATCGCGATTTCTGATCCGATTTTTGTTTTAGTTTAACTTTTCGCTCGTTTATCGGAATCAGGCGATTCAAGCGCCTAGAGTTTCGTCTCGAAGCCCTCTTTCTGTTTAACCAACTTAAACAAGATTTTGCTACTGTAAAATTTGACTTTAGTCCAGATTAGTAAAGAAGCCTATTTCTTTCGCCGTTTGAGTTTTGTTGGTTCGTTTGATTTGATTCTTTTTGCAAACCGGAGTTCTTAAGATGAACTTTCTGGTTAGATCTCTTATTTGAGTTTTATCTGTGCCCTTGCTTGATTATTGTATGCTTGTTTGTTTGCGATAGAGTACCCGAAGTGCGAAGCGTGCTACTACGAGTCTCTAGGTTTTGCGGATCATCATCAAGGCAAGTAACACTTTGATCATACCTCTTATTACCCAATTTTTGTGCATTAGTTTCAACCCTCAAACATTGCATGAGTAGGATTGATAACATGTGGGTATTGGGAAGTAGATGATGAGGTAGAACCTATCACTTGTTTTATTATCAAACCTTTGGGAGTTACTTCTACGTTGCTTATACTGCTAAGCTATGCTCGTAGACGTGGATTGGGTTTGAGTGTATACATGACAGTTGTGAGTATTGTTAATTAATGGTTAACTTAAGGTGGCAACTTTAATACACATCTGGGTGGATTGAGGCACCTGGGGAATTCCAGTGATTGCCTGTATTTTTGGAAATCCCGGGGTACCATGTGATTTTAATATGGACTGCACCCAGACTCTAAGGGATCATGAGACTATTCATGATAGAAACTTCCGTGTGCAGCCACAAGCCATTATGGGCTCTGGCATAGTTGATTAAGTCATGTGAACTCTTACAGTGGTAGACTAGCAGATGTAGGGGATGTAGCTGGTACTGTCTACCCATCGTAAGGTGGTAACGCTTTCGAAAGACTGTGTCTCGGTCATCCGTTTCTCAAACACCATGTAGTGCGAGAAATCCAACGGAGGAGATCGATTCTTGCGGGGAATCGTGCACAAACCTCTGCACAGTTTACAAACTAATCATGGTTAGCCGTGTCCCTGGTTATGGACATCTTGAGTATCTGGTTCTTGGATTATCATGTGGATCTCATCACTCTTAATTATAAAATTTGTTTGGTTGTCAATGATTACTTCTAATTGGGATTGAGAGGGGGTTTACCTTCTCAATGTTTTCAACATACTTTGTAGTTAAATAAAATATATTCCTTTGTTGTAGGGAAAAATTGGCTTTTCGCAAAACATATTAACCATACAGCCTCCACCAGCCATATATCCATATAGTGATAGCTTTATTCTGTTCATTACACTCTTGTGTTACATTGGCAGCATATTCCATGTGCTGACCCGTTTTCGGGCTGCAACGTATCATGTTGCAGACTTTTCAGACTACGAGTAAGGAGCCTTAGGTCGTGGTCTTTCACTCAGTGATGCCGTTGGAGTTGATGGACTCACTTTATCTTCCAAGCCTTGCGTTGTTATCGTGTTAGATGGACTTAAGCCATATTTATTGTAATAAATTCTCTTTTGAGACATTCGATGTAATTAAGTGTGTCATTGCTACTCTGTTATAAATCCTTCAAGTACTGTGCGTGTCAGCATTACCGATCCAGGGATGACACTTATGCACAGAGATCAGACTGGTTGAGGTCTGGTTGCTACAAGATGGTATCAGAGCACACGCTGACTGTAGGACACAACACTACAAAAAAATACACTTCCGTGATGATACGTGTTTGTCACAGTAGGTCGTGTTTTCTGTCATGCATGTACATCCATGAAGATTTTATGACAGAATCAAGATAGTCATACCTGTGCTGTCGTAGAAGTGTTCCATGACATTGCCAAAATTATAATAACGGGAGTGTCCACTTCCATGGTGATAAATCGCGCGTCACAGAAGTCCTTTCGTCAAGGGTGATAGACACATGGCATCCACCATAACGGAACGCCGTTAAGCTCTCGGGTCGGGTTTTGGATCCGACAACCCGTTAACAGCCCCGACCAATGGGGATTTTCCACGTGTAAAATCATCATTGGCTGGAGGAAACACGTGTCGGCTCATCACTGGGACAGATGTCATCCACTCATTGGACAGAAGGCGCCTATGATATGTCAACACGTGGCACGGCCCAACAGAGGCCCATTCGTGTGAAAAGGCCAGCCCGTTTAACTTGGTCAAAAGGTGGCAGGCCGGTCCATGGAAAGTCTGTTAACGTCATGTTCGCATATAGCCCATTTACAGCCCGCTAACCCAAGGCCCGTTACGCCCTATTCGAATTAGGCCCAGTAGCGTCATCTGGGCCATCCAATATGATTCCAGCTCGTTTTCACTTTTGGCCCATGTATGGCCCAGGACGTCTTTCGGCCGATATGAGGCCCTATGTAACTCTTGGCCTATTAATGGCCCGTGGTGAAACTGGCCTGTAATGAACAGTGTATCACTTTACACCCATTAATGTCCCATGGTGAAACTGGCCCGTAAAGAACAGTGTATCACTTTATACCCATTAATGGCCCGTTGTTCCGTTGGGCCGTTTCCAGCCCATGTTATCTTTCGGCCTTCTCAGAGCCCATTTATTCTTGGGCTATTTTCTAGCATTCGTTTACTTACAGCCCGTTACTGTCATTTTTTGCTTGTGGGCCAAATTCAGCCCGTCGTTACAGTCGGCCCGTTTGTGGTCTGTTAATACGTTGGGCCGTTTTCATAGCGTCATCAAATACAGTCTATTAACAATGGCCCGTTATGGTCGGCCCATGAACGGACGATTCCAACTCTAGCCCATTTACGGCCAGAATGCGGTCTATTTGGCCCATGTTTGGCCACTCGATCATACGGCCCGTATAAGGCCCATTGATGATACGGCCCGTAGAAGGCCCATTGTTTCTACGGCCCGTAGAAGGCCCACTGTTTCTATGGCCCGTAGAAGGCCCACTGTTTCTATGGCCCGTAGAAGGCCCACTGTTTATACAGCCCATAGAAGTCCCACTGTTTCTACGGCCCGTAGGAGGCCCAGTGTCACTACAGTAAATATTAGCCCATGGTTATTGTGGCCTAGTTTTAAAAAATAGGTTATTGCAGCCACTAGAAAACCGCAGAAAAAGAACTGCACTGACTACAAGCAAACAAATAAACAAGAAAACAAGGAAATAAATAAGCAAGCAACTTACACTAGGCTATCACGGCTATTGCACATATTACATCCACTGGGCATCAAAGTTCGCCACCAGTGCAAATATAGGGAACACAACAGCATATAAACGCCGCAGCAAAACAAGTCCAGAACTGAAACCACTTCAGAAGAGCTCAAGAAACAATATCCTGGGTACCCATAATGCTGGCAAGATGATTAGCAAGCTTATTGACATTCTCTTGTTTGGCGCTTAAGTCCTCCAGCGCTTGTTGTTGGACCAGAAAGTATGCATCTGAATTCTGCAGGGACTTCCTAAGTCCTTCGGCTTCCTGTCGTATAACATCTGATCGATGTCTTTCAACTTGAAGTTGAGACTCAAGAAGCCGAACTGATTCAGGAAACGAGTTAGAAGAGCTGGTGCCAGCAGTGGTAGCCAGTAACTCGAACACTACATCAAGACAGGACTTTGGGGTTGTCTCAGTGTCTTCAATATAGTTTTTATCAGCTTTCTTGGAGACCAACAGGGATGTCTCACTATCTTGAACCTTCTCTACATTACTTCCTTTACCATTGCATAACAGGGTACTCTTCTCCAATATTTTATCCATGTTCTAAAAGAGAAACAAACAAACACATCCCAAGTATACAATGTAGTATATGAAACTCATTTTGGTAAACCAGTTCAGTAGTAAGCTGGATAGGATAACAGCATGAAACAAACATATATCTATGTAGTATGGTCACTGTATGGTCTATATCATTCTAGTTTATGTTGCCAAATCAAGATAGATATAGTTCGAATCATATCTATTTAAGACAAAGCAGGATAGACAGAATATAAGTGTGGGAAACTACACAGCAATAACAACACTTGTAATGTGCATGGCATGAGAACATAACTGTTTATTCAATTGAAACTGAAATCAACATAGAGCAAGTTACAACAGCAAACAGCCAAATACATTGAAGAAACAGGTTTAAAACATACCTGTTGCGCCATTGGAGTTTCAATTGCATCCTTCAAATTTGAAATTAGTTGGTATCAGTAAATACAGTGATGCAAGAGCAAAGTAGTATGAACCATAGCTACGGAACCTGACCTGAGAATAATTCTTGTTCTGCTTTAAGCGTTGACTTCGGGTTCGGAGTGGTGGTCCTCGTGATTTGGGCACTGTAGTTGCCTTACTAACTGGTCGTGTTTGGGTGCTCTGTGGTGGAGACGGTGCTATGTCAACGGGAACTGGGTGTCTATTTGCTGGGGTTGGGGTTAGAAGGGGTGTAGCTGGTTCTCTGTCCAACTGGGTAGGGGTACAATCTGCATGAGTGTGGGTTATGTGTGGTGGGGCTGGTTTTTGGGAAAGTACAACCATGGTTCTATCTGCATCGACAGGTAGCACGATCTTTTTTGAATATCGTGTTTTTACTCCCACAGATACTGCCATCACTCCCTCCAATTGAAATGGCTGATAAACAAGAAAAGTAATTTAATGTACAAACATTGTAAGATAGAGAGGTGCAATGGATATTAGGGAAGAAAACAGGGCATGAAATAATTCACATTTATGTTGTCTAAGAGCAGGACATAATTTCACATATATGATGGCTAATTACACAGGATAACATGACACAATTTCACATGTATGATGGCTAACTAAACATGATAGAATGACATACTTCAAAATATGATGACTATGTAAATAGGATGACATGATATAACTATACGATGTGTCTATTAAAATGGTTGGCATGCCATAAATCACAAACATGACGTCGATGGAAACATGATGGCATGATATAATTCACAGATAGAATGACATAATTTAAAATATGATGACTATGTAAACAGGATGAGATGATATAACTATATTATGTCTTTAGAAAATGGGTTGGCATGCCATAATTCAATACATGCTGTCTATGTAAACATCATGGCATGACATAATTCAAATATATGATTTATATACTAAGGAAGTGAGCAGAGGGCAATCGCATATATGATGTGTCAACTAAGGAGATGGCATTCAATATTGTGTATATGATGTAAAAACTAAGCATTGCACTACAACAAATGCATTATATGAGTAATATAACCCTGCCAAGTTTGAGCATACACCTCAGGGGGATAATAGGACTGGTCATCTGCCTCTGAATCCTCCTCTGAAGAGCTATCTGTATCTAGCAAGATATCTTCTTCAGCAGGTAGCATTGTCTGCTCTGAAGACCTTGTTTTCACTCCAGATTTCTCCATCACCAATTCAAATGGCTGATGCACAGGAAGAGCAGTTGAAAATACAAACATTGTCGACAAAAGCAGTGAGAAATACAAAAAAAGGACGGCATGATATAATTCACATATATGAGGCTTGCCTAAACAGCACGGTATTGCATAATTCACATACATAATGCCTTGCAACAAGATAACATTGCATAATTCACATATATAATGTCTTGCAACAAGATGGCATTGCATAATTCACATATATGGTAATTAGACACTAAACAGGTGGCATTCACACAAAGCTTGTCTAAACTAAGCAAATGACATTGCAATGCAAGATACCATACACATGATATGAGCAACATAACCCTGCCAAGTTAGCGCATGCACCTCGGGGGGGGGGGGGGGAATATGACTGGTCATCCGTCTCTGAATCCTCCTCTGAGGAGCTATCGGTAACCAGAAAGACATGCGCTTCGTCAGATAGCATTGTCTGCTCTAAAGACCTTGTTTCCACACTAGATTTTTCCATGACCGTGCCAAATGGCTGATGCACAGGAAGAGTAATTGAATGTACTAAACTTGTTGACAAATTTAACACGTAATAAAAAAATGATGGCATGATATAATTCACATATAAGATGACTGGCTAACCAGGGTGGCATTGCAAAATTCACATATATGATGCCTGGCTAGACAAGATGGCATTGCATGATTCACATATACGATAAAGAAACTAAACAGATGGCATTGACACAAAGCATGTCTAAACTAAGCAGATGTCGATCTCAGCGTGATTGGGTTGGCCAGTGAGGATGCTCCGGCTGACTTGGCTGTAGGAGGAGGGGAAGAAGATCTTAGGCGTCTGGAGATTGAGCCCGAGGTACTGCTCCGTTGTGATGGAGGGTTTCGTCGTTGGATCGGCTCCAGTGAGTTGTACGACGCCGAGGCTGAAGCAGGACAAGAGAGACAACAAACAACGTTAACCTGAGTGGAATTCTAATAGCATCTCCAATACATGATGTAAAATACATAACCACAAAGTGCTAGATGTAAAATACATCAGCCGCTCATCTCTGAACTTAACTGTCGAAACTGAATTTAACTGCCGAAACTGAACTTAACTGTCAAAACTGAACTTAACTATCGAAACTGAATTTTGCTGTCGAAACTGAATTTTGTTGTCAACACTGAACGCACTAGCAAGGTGAGGCTACACGTCGGTTGACTGACTTTTTCATCTCTGGTTAGTCGATTTTGCAGCCGTTGGATACGAAATCAAGGGCATGCGGTTCATCTTCAACCTCCACCCCCCCGAGCCGCAAGCCACCACCAGCCAAACAGCAGCCCCCCGCCGCCCGCGGCCGGCGGTGCGCCGCCCCGCCCGCCCCAAAAACACTCCCCACCGCTGGTCCGCCGCCGCCCCGGCCATCCCTATAGGCCCCCCTATGCCGAGCTTTTTCTCCGGCGATCCCCACGCCATCGCCCCGCCACCATCGGCGACCATCGACCCCATCCGGGTACCTCTCCGGCGAACCCCCCTCCCCGCTGCGGCTGGTTCTTCCTTCACCCCGGCGAGCCCCCCCCCCCACCCCCTGAAAATCGACTGACCCAAAAGTCGATTCAGTCGACTGAAGTGTAGCTAAATCGGAGCAGCATCGCAAGCAAGGGCAAGAGCGAGAGCAGCAGCGCGAGCAAGAGCAATAGCAAGAGCAGACCAGGCAGGGGACTGAGAGCAAGAGCAGCGCAGCAGCGCAAGCGAGAGCTAAAGCAGCAGCAGATCCTACTGATGTGGACGTCGCCGCCGAGGGAGCGACGCCATGGAGGAAGTGGCCGGCGACGCCGCCGTGGATGGAGTCCCGCCGTGTCGGCTCGGGACCGAGCGTCGGCAGCACCGTGAGATCGAATCAAGAAGAAAATGCGGCGATTAGTGT
Organism: Triticum aestivum; assembly: GCF_018294505.1. NCBI lineage: Eukaryota > Viridiplantae > Streptophyta > Magnoliopsida > Poales > Poaceae > Triticum > Triticum aestivum. The sequence goes on from NC_057800.1 coordinate 231,438,958, forward strand.
ACGACCTCTTTGGTGGCGCCGATTAGGCCACAACTTCATCCGAGGAAACGGTGATGATGATGCTCTTCCGATGGTGCAGGTGAAGACGGCGGTGTGGGAATGGAGGTGGCGCAAAAGACAAGGGGAACGTCGGGGCAGCTCCTTGGAGGTGGAGGACGGGGTGGCTGAACCGGCGGAACAATGAGATCGACGACGGATCCTCATCTGGTACGATGGATGAGGGACGTCGAGGTGTTTCTATGGACGACGTCGTCGGGGAAGAGGCTCCGGCTGGGTGGCGGATGGAGCAGGGTGTGGGGTTCCGTCACGGGTTTTCGCATCCTCGGTGTACGAATGGGTGGGTGGATGGGATGGCAGTGGGGAACCATGGCTTAGAGATGTGCTTGTCCGAAATGTGGGGTAAGTTACGAAAGTACCCCCACCGATTTGAGGCGGTTCTTTCAGTTCAGGGGTACCACGAGCATTTCGCGTGTCAGGATTTCACAGGAGGTGGGAGTTTTCACGCGCGTTGTAATTTTGGAATAGCAAGGCGCGGGTTGAGATGGAGGGAGTTGTCAGAGCACAACGAGACAAAGATATATCTTAAATATTTCGGGCTAACAAGGCACGGATTGAAGAGGCGGGAGTTTCACAACATGATAGACAGAGACGCTAGCTTGAATTTTCGGCATAACAAGGCGCGGCTTGAAATTTCGGAAGAACAAGCTTAACGTGTACCCAAAAAAGACAATTTGCACCTCAACACGCACAACACACACACACACACCATTTAGACTAGAGTAAGGTACACGTGCATTGCACGCATGAGATTTGGCAGCCAAATTATGAATAAATACCACATTATAGCATGCAAGCTTTGAGTCATATATGCATGATGTAGATGTTTGTTTAATTCCTATAGTTCATTTCATTCAAAATCATCTAGTTTTTATAAGAAAGCTAATCTATTTTAAGATTCATGGAATTGTGCGTCATAAGACATAAAGTAAAAACAAATAATGGCAAATCATGTAGAAAAACATTTTGGCAATTGTGATACGGAAGATTCTAGAACAAATAAGAAGTGCTTGTGTTTTGATGTTTGTGCATTATGCTTAAGTTCAACCATGGAGTCTTCTAAATTATACATGTGGCAAAATCTGGTGGAATCTAGATGATATCCAACAGCCAGTAGTGCTCAAATTTGCCATATTTGGACCATCGGATTCACCTCATCCAACGACCATCTTTCAAAGTTAAAGTTACCCGCACATAATAAAAAATATAATATATATATGGGTATAGATATAGATATGTGATGCGAAAGACGCCCATCATCTCCAATTAGAATAGTGTGTCCATGCACGGATGTGACGTGTCCAAATGATGTCTGCCATCGGTATCTCAAATTCAAATCAGTCTGACCTTGCTCAATGTGTATACATTACAACATGCTCGTTTCCAAACCACACCACGCAGATCTCCGTTATATTCATGCATGCATGGGTTTCAAACATCAGGATCTCTTATTCAAATATTTGAATTCAACTTTACATCGATTATGACCTCACCTATTCTTTTACACCCACACAGTAGTCTTCTCTTTATAATTGTACCACTAACTTTCTCTAGTGCATGCATGCACACACACTACCAGTCGGCATTATCCATCACATGCATGCAATCTTTTTCTTTAGGTCGGTCTCCCATGAAGGCACGCACCCACACACATCCCCCTCTCCATCATATCGGGCATTCTTTATCTCTCACGCGTGCATGCGCAACGATCGATGTTCCTCTATGTATGTGTGTATATAGCTAGGTCTTTCATAGTTTTCCACACAAACTGATCAATCGATATATCCGGTGAGGTCTCACCCTCTTTCCCACGTCCACATCGATCAATCTATACCTCTCTATATAGGATTAACATATATAGCTAATACACCCACATTAATTATATATCCAACGTCCCCCTCTCATCATCCATGCTTTCCGCTTCATCTCTCAGACGCGTGCACAATGGCGAAGACAGGGGCAGTAAGGGCCATGCCCCCCTCCCCCCTAACATCACTATATATCGTGACTAATATGAATATGATCATTAGACAATTGCTGCTAAAAATGGTTTAAGTTCATGAATTGACCCTCCTCGTAAAGGATTAGCAATGCTTGGCCCCCTAGCTCATTTATTTTTCATGGCTCCGCCACTGCGCGCAACAGCGCACGTCTTCGCCCCCTCTCTCTAAATATCGATCTCGCACTTGTGCATTCCTTCATAGTCTCCCTCCACTCGGCCCCTTGCACCATCTTCTAGCCCCCCACCAGATTTTGCCACATGTACAATCTAGCAGACTCCATGGTTGAACTTAAGCATAATGCACAAACCTCAAAACAACAGTGGTTCTCTTTTGTTCTAAAATCTTCCGTATCATAACTGCCCAAACTTTTTTTCTAGTTGAATTGCCATTATTTGTTTTTACTTTATGCTTTACAACGCACAATTCCATGCATCATAAAATAGATTAAGGGCTTCCTTGATTCAAAGGATTCTCAAAGGAATTTTGGAGGATTCTAATCATTAGGAATTTTTCCTATCTTGGTTCTCTGATTCGTAGGATTGTAAACCATAGGAATTTTTCCATATGATTCATTTACACTAGATTTCATAGGAAACATCCCATCCACTCAAACCTCTTTGAAAGAATTCTGCATTTTTTCTATGCACAATCAAACACTCTTACAATCCTGTAGGATTCAAGACGACATTCCACTATAATCCCATGTTTTTCCTATTCCCACGTTCTTAGCTTTTTTATAAAAACTAATTGATTTTGAATGAGATGAACTATAAGAATTAAACGAAGGGCTACATCAGGCATATATGACTCAAAGCTTACATGCTATAGTGTGGTATTTATTCATAATTTCGTTGCAAAATCTGATGCGTGCAATGCACGTGTACCTTACTAGTACTTCGAGTATGTGCAAAACACGTAAATTAGAATACCAATGGCACGCTACACAGTGTCTCTCTTTCAGTTCATGAAGCCACGTGGCACATGTGGAGGCGTTGTCACGACCTCCTTGCGTGGATTGATCACAGTGACATGCTGCTGGTTCCAAAAGAATGTACTCGTCCTCCCTGAGCCATACTGGCGGTACATGCATGAAGAGAAGATGTGCATGCACGCCACGCACACACTCATTCCCTCGCACGCACATGCGGGTACACGGGCGGACGCAATTTTATTCCAAGATCCACCCCATGTGATAATTTGACGCGTGTAAAGTTGTTCACTTCATTGATGGTCAATTAATATAGCGCATACAAATTGAGTGGACATGAGGGCGGAAGAAAGACATTATTACTCCACTGCGCGCATGCGAGTAGTTAAATCATGGGTTTCTAGTAGTACTTCAGTCGTCGAACAGATGATGAAGGCTCGCGTCGAGAAATCCCGCATCATGGACAGAATGAAGAAGATGGCGGAGGAGACGCGCAAGGAGATGGAGGTCGTGGAGGCGATGAAGAAGCAGTTATGACTCCACGGCGAATTAGATCATTTGAGGTGATAATCTTCCTTCTTCTTTTGCTCCTGTGTTTCATCTTTTGCTTCGGGTGTTTTGCTGCACGTGTCACGTTCTCTGCAAGGCATGAATAGAACAATGGTTTTTTTGAGGGAATGAATAGAACAATGCTAACAATGAGATGACTAGCAAATTAGATCATTTTTATTGCCATATGGCACTGGGCTGCCGTGTTTCGTGCTCCTCCGTCGCAGTACTACTCCAGTGGAAAACTTGAGTATACCGCACAGTTCTTTGCTCCTCCTCGATCAGGTCGTCGGTGCATTTATACGAGCAGTCAAATCAGAAGGACCCGCCTTCCAGCAGTAATGAGTCGTCGAATCACAAAGGCCCTCGCCTCTCATGAAACCGACCAAGCTAGACTGCCCCGCCCTCTATCCTTTTAAAAAATGTATACTTTTGTACAGCAGTAGTATCGATGATTGCGCCATGGAGAAAAACTTGAAATTAAAAATAAGGCGGTACATATAGAGAGCGCTCGTCGCTAAATTATGCATATAGTACTATTAAAAAGGCTAGTCACAATAATGGTGTCCAGCACAACCCACCCCTCAAATAAAACTAAGAGGGTGCTTGGATACGTTTTAGTCCCATGACTAAAAGTAGTGGGAATAAAACATGCTAGCATCACCCATGCTTGGATCCAAATACTAAAAAGGCTAAAATCAAGTTAATGTGCATTTATTATCCTCCAAACCCTCCAATCCAGAACTCGCTTGTGTTAAAGGAGAGGAGTTAAATGAGTAGAGAGAGGAATAATCTACATTTTAGTAGGGGTACCCCTGACTAAAAAAATTTAGTCTCAAGACTAGTTTTAGCCCCTCTTTAGTTAGGGGTGCTTGGAACTTTAGCCTCTTAAAGAGACTATTTTTAGTCAGACTAAAATAAGTCCCTTGGATCCAAGCACCCTCTAAGCATCCTGGAATTCTTTGACAAAACTAAGCACCCTGAAATTCTTTGACAACTAAACTGCTAGCTATATGAGGTTGGCCATATATATTGTACGTATATAATGTGAAGAAACCAGTGGTAGTTCTATACCAACTAAAAGATGAAATGTAAGAAATACTAGTATGTACGCACTGAAGAGTTAAAGTAAAGAGAAGAAACATAACATAGTTCTGCTGGGGGCTCAGCACAACACACCCCTCATATTAAATTAAGCACACCTGAAATTAAACTTTGCAACTATTCTGGTAGACACTACATTAGAACCACCATGAGCAACGACACTGCCACCTTACTCGGAGTCCTCATCCACGTCCTCGACTTCGTCCTTGTCCCTCTTCCTCTTGGCCGATACTTCTTTGCTTGAACCGCACACTTGGCTGTTGTTCTTCATCCAACCCTTGTAGATATTGAAGCAAAGGTAGCCATCCATTGCAGCATAGTGGATGTGGTCTATATCTAGTACATTCCACTGCCATGCATGACGATGAAACGTGTATGGAGGTTTCTCCAGTTTACCATACGAAGGATGAACCATGGCTCCTGCCAGGGTCAGCATTGAAGGCTGACGAGAGGACACCAGCCGATTATTCTGGAGGTCGAAGGTGTTACCTACAACGAGGCCTATCGGACGCAGGACTTCTTTGTCATTACCAAAGTCTACAGTAACGAATTTGACTAGGTTGCTCTCGAGGAAGTCCTTAAAATCCTGGCACTCAACATCGGCATAGCATATGTGGTAGACCAAGCATAAGTCATACACGCAAACCTAGATCACGGCGGGCTTCTTCCTCTCTTTGTCCTTTAGATCCTTCTCTCGTCCTAGGACTATGGTGTACTCAACATCTAGCCCAGTGACCCACTCATCATCTGAGTCTTCGAACATGCGTCTGAAGAGAGAAAGGCATCCTTTCACCATCGCGGAAGAACGGGTGTAGATGACGTCGAACTCATCGCCGGTGATGGTGGAGATTTGGGATGCCATGGATTTGGGAGGAGGGTTAGGATTAGTGGAACTGCCGTAATGTGAATGGACGGGATGACTAGGAGCAAACTGCCGTAGTATTGAAGGACGTGCGGGGACGAGTAGGAGCGAACTGCCAGCGTGGGAATGGCAGGGTAGTGGCTTTCCATTCTCCCATGATACGGGCTTCCGAGAGCCCTTGGATCTGAGATCGAACGGTTGCATGGCGTGATTCTAGACCTATGGGTGAATATCCTATCCTGGAGGGTTATTCTGCAAATTTTCAGCAACTTACCATGCGACCATTTGATCTCAGATCCAAGGGCTGCTAGCAGCCCATATCGTGGTCGCGCCTACCACGATCGTCGCATCGCTCGTGCGGTCGCGCCCTTGGAGATTTAACACTGTGCGTTAGGCTATCTGATGTTGGCATATCATACATAGTCATCACTTAGTCACTCATACTACAACAAGGTTGGCTATAAGGTTGGCTATAAGTGTATTTTTTTACTTCTCTCTATCTCTTTCTTCGCACTCCCTCCGTCCCATAATATAGGAACGTTTTTGACACTAGTGTAGTGCCAAAAACGTTCTTGTATTATGGGAGACAGGGAGTACTAGTATTGATTGCATTTGCCAAGGAGTGACCTCTTCCAATGAAATGGTGTTGCTAAGTTTGCTTCATTTAATTAGCTATAGACTCAAAATTGTCTTTTCACCTAGGTACACGCGCTTAGCACCGTTTCTTCCTTGGGTCACCAAACTAGTCTCTCTCTTCTTGATTAACTTGCCACATCAGACTTTATGCCTATGTGGCAAGCTTAAGCACCTGTAGGAGCAAGTAAAAGTACATACAATAGTGCGCTTTACATGGCATTTTTGCATATGTGGAGGAAAGAGAGGCAAGGAAAAAGTGGAGAAGTGGGCTCTCATGCAAGAGCCAGCCTCTACTACATGGTGGAGCATTGGGAGAGGCACCTGTATGGAGGTGGTCAGGAATCGGGAGACTCACGCCGGTCGTAGCGCCGCAGTTAAAATGATAATGGCAAGTCAAATCACGGGGCCCCACCTGTCCAGCAGTAACTCGCTGTCAAATCACACAGCCCTACGTTTGCAGCAGCCTACTCCCTCGTCTTCTCGCGTCTCTGTCGAACCGACTAGGCGGAACTGCCCCGCCGCCTACCGCGCAGGAAAAGCCCCGCCCTCGACTTTTAAATAGTATATAGTATACTAATTTTGTATCCATGGATTGCGCCCGCGCCATGGAGCAAAGCGTCTAGAAAACGGCGGTACACATGTACGGAGTATACAGCACGCCCGTCGCGTTCGCGTCGCACCCCAGACGGTCGGTCGGTCTGGCACGCTGCTCTCCGAATGGAACGCGCGTCATATTGCGTTTGCACACACATGTGGGACGGCAATTGAGAACCGACCATAGGCACACTCCCCGGCCCCGCAAGTCGGGTGACTTAATAGAAGAGGGAGACGAGCGATAGTACTAGAGAAGTGTTGTACTACGTTGGTGCCTGGACGATCCCTGCAAGACACGGAAGATCAGTTCGTCCATGCATGTGACCAGACTCTAGCAGACACGCCTGGATTGGCTATCGTCTACATATCGTGCAGGCTGTGTTGTACATGGCTGTAGTTGTGGTGAGAAATCTAACAAAAGGTTTCTTGTCATCTCGCAAAATTAGGTGTCATGTGCTTCGGATCACTGCGAGGGTTAAACAGCGACAACTGAGTTGGGCTAGTCATTGGGGGCACATGCACGAACAGTGACTACTCGGCTGCCATCTAGGTCAAGCCGGCTATGTTAATTAGGACATCTATCGACGGACCCCTTTTCTACGAGTTTATCTTTAATTTGAGCTTTGTTCCTCGTCTAGTTTGTCCGTCGGGATTCATGTTGTCTCCTTTGGGCAGTGAGGTTATGATTTCTTGTCATGTGGCATTTTTTCGTGTTATATGTTATAATCCGGCGCTTCAGATCAAAATGACGACAACTGCGCCTCCGGGCCACGTGCATGAAGACTTCTCGACAGTCATTGACGAGGTCAAGCCGGCTCCGGTAGACAAAAGAAAACTAGTACTACTCCACTATATAGGCAGGAGCCTCCGCGCTTGCTTGCTAGTGTTGCTCTCTTCACACTGTCTCGGCCTCTCCAGATCTAAACACGACAGCGGTGGCCACACACTCTCTCTCTCTCTCTCTGCTCACCGCTGGTCACAGATCCAGCCGGATCCTCTCCGCCGGGGAAGGTGAGAAGGTGCAACGTTCACGCGGTCGTCCTCGGCGACGGCTCTTACCCACTGCTGGGCGCGTCCCGATCAGCCTGCCTTGCCGTTCTCTCCCAAGCACCGCTGGCGAGGGAGGGCCTCCGACCCCTTCTTCCTCGCTGCCGTAGTGTGGGCAGATCCGGCCTCCCGCCGCCCACCTAGCGACATCCCGGCGACCATCAGGTATAACTTCCTTCGAAACCGGCCTTGCTCTACTTCCCGAGCTCCTGACGTCGCTGCATTTGTATCTTTTACTATTTCTCAGGCCCCTCGTAGATAGGATCGATCGGCTGTTCGAAAACCACCTAATTTTTTTACGTTTAAGAGGTAAAACTAGTTCATGCACTCGAATCTAGTACTACTTGGTTCAAACAAGGAAGAAAGGGGTGGGGTGGGGGAGGATTTGTTACCTGAATCTAGGACTTGGTCGAAAGAGGAAATAATGGGGGCGAAAAGTAGCAGAGACTGGCTATCCAACTGGTCTCTAGGTCTAATAGGGAAATAAAGGGAAACGCAGTACAAACTCAATATAAACCCGATCTATTGGTTGAAAAAGGAAAGAAAGTGGGGACTGGGGGACAAGTCAACAGAGTAAGTCCAGCACTAGATTTGCTAGCCTCACACAGTATAAGGTGGCTATACCGAACAAAAATGGGACCAACCCAGATATCCTGTTCTGATGTTTGTTGCCCCGAGCCACTCTTATGTAATGCCACTGGTAAAATGTAGCAGTCGCACTGTTAAAAGTAAGGACACGTTAAACCAATGTTGTTTTCAATGTAATGCCTCCAGTAATATGAATCAATGGCACTTCTTTACATGTCCTGCTAAAATTTCCCATTAAGATAAGTTGGTTCTTTTCGTTAGAAATGCAACTGTCCTGGTCCGCCTACTCTCCCGTGCCCAAAGTAATGTCGTATTTAACGGTTGTCATAGTTAATCCTAATGCCCACACTAATATCTAGCAATGCCAGTGCTTTAGAAATTGCTACTGTCCTTGTAGGATTGCCATTCAGATAAGGAACATGCTTCTTTTCATTTGATGCATGTTTCATCACTTGTTAGTCACCCTCCTTTCCACCTTTTTTGTGCAAACAGAGATATACATTTCACGCTCGATCTTAGTTGAACTGCACAAATGATATCCAAATTATAGTTGAGCATTCCAGGAGCTTCACAACCAACCTTGATGTTGCTCAATTTTATTGCAACTAATGAAGAAGAAGCTCTGTGGGTTTCGTTTTCTGATGGAAATGGAACCGGGGCTGGAGCCCTTTTCTTAAAAAAATTGAAGAAGAAGCTGCTAGCTCACGGGACATTGCTTCATTTTAGGTGAACTGCACCAAAAGGTCCCATGAATTGAATCATCCATGTTGGTGACTGAAAGAGCCAGCTTCAGCATCCCAGTCTAAGCACCCCCGGCCTCCATCCTTGCGACGCACGGTACACCTCGTTTGCCACCTGCTCGACCCTAGTGTCACTGATAAAATGAAGTAATAATACAGTTAAAATAGAGCGAGTGTCATCTCTATCATTTCATTTCCAATGTAGATAAAGAAAGTGCTTCTCTTTGTTAATGTATGTTTCATCAACTAGTCCCATTGTTAATGTTTAAGCGTTTCTGCAAACTGGGGTGCTTAATTTTAGTTGATATGTACAAAAATAGAGATTTGAATGTCTCAAGGCGCCTCCTTGTACTACCGCTGTACACTGATGTTCATCACTGGCAGAAGGTGTATCTGGGAGACTTGGGACGATGTCCAGTATGAGGCGTACCGTATGAGGCGTCGCAGGGCCCATCTCGCCCTCGCAGCATGGCATACTATGATACTATCGCAATATTTTCTTCTATTTATTTTGTGTGTTTCATCAACTAGTGCCACTATAATGTAATCACGCTTTTTCATTATCTGTGCAAACAGGGTTATTCAGCTGCATTTTGGTGGAACTGCACAAATGTACGTATGGAACCGGCATATATGCAGAGTGCGAGGTGTGCCAAGTAAAAATTACCGACACCAACCATGCTGCATGCACGCATTGGCATCCACCACCACCAGTGGGATGTGTGGCGCTCTCTGTGGACGGATCTTTCTCGGCAGCAAATCATCTAACCAAATACTAGTAGCTTATATTGGCAGTTTTCTAGGGAGTACTCTTTTCTAGAAGAAGCACCAATCTATTTTTCTTTATTTGTACACTGTGTCACAACTTTGACCCAAAGGTCCAGAGCTATTTTAGGGTGATTGGCGTAGTACTCGGAGACTGATTGTAAGCATGATTTTCATTAGCTGTCACACTGATTGTAAGCATGAGCAGGTGGAAGATTAGGTTAGTGTGAAGCTTACCTTAAACCCTACCGCCGCCGTTGAAACAAGGCGAGCATCGAGGGAACCGTGGAGAACAGCGGGGAAGCGACGTCGCGCCATCCGGCCTCCTCTTACGGTGGGAGAACGAATACTCATGTGGCTCCGACTGGCTCTGCACCCTCACGAATGACACACCATACTCGATGGATTCGTTATCCTCTAGGTGCTCGACCTTCGGCCTGTACGCCCACCACCTCCGCCTGACTGTCGCCTCGGGCGAATCTGTCTGCTCCATCGCCCAGAGGAGATACTCGATGAACTCGGAGGACTGCGGCATGACTGCCGCCGAGGAGTACATGTGCATCGCCGCCCTCATCACCGTCGTCTCGCTCCTTCGCATACGTTGCCACATGGCCCGCACCATCCTTGAAATCTCCCACTCAATGTCAAACCAACTAAGGATCTCCTTCAACCTGGCTATCTTTGCCTGGTCGCCACCGGCGATCTGCCTGATTCGCTGCTGCATCCTCTCCATATAGGTCCTTCTGAGTGGTCCGGTGCTAGCTTTGGAAGATGGGAGGAGAGACAATGGTCTTGCAATAGAGAAGAGGGAGAGGCGAGACGGTGGTTTTGGAATGGAGATGATGGAGAGGAGAGGAGGTGGTTTTGCAATGGAGACGATCAGAAGAGGGAGAGGCGAGACGGTGGTTTTGGAATGGAGATGATGGAGAGGAGAGGAGGTGGTTTTGCAATGGAGAAGAGCGAGAGGAGCGTGCGACAATGATTTAGGATTGGACGAGAGGGCCGGCGCGCTGTGACTGGATCAAAATCAAAATCAATTTACCCTTCAATTAAGAAAGCGACCCCACATTAACTAGTCTCCCTTTTATTCTGGGTCATAATTGACCATGATTTTCGCACATAAAATATATGTTATACGTTGCAAAAATAATATAATTTGAAAGTACATTCAGATACGAACCAAACGATACAATTTTTGGTGACATGCATTCACATTTTGCTTGTCAAATATAGTACATGGTCAAACTTTGACCAAAAATACGCAAAACAACAAAAAATACTTCCAAGACAAGCGCCGCTCTTCCACTCTTCTCCTCTTAAACCACCGTCGCTCCTCTCCTGTTCCAATCTAAATGCAGCGCCGCTCCTCTCCTCTTCCATTTCAAAACCACCGCCCCTCCTCTCCTATTCCAGTCCAAAACCAGCGTCGCTCCTCTCCCGTTCTAATCCAAAACCAGCGCTGCTCCTCTCCTCTTCCATTCAAAAACCACCGCCGGCGAGTGAAGGTGCTGTGGATAAGTAGATCGATGGAGGAGTACAACTGATACGTGAGGATCGCAGACGGCGACCCTGTGAAGCTAGCTAGGATGTTGGAGATACAGTCTTGGTTTGACAACAAGGACCAATTAGCAGCGACGACGACATCCATGGCCAAATATCTGCAACAGAGCGAAAAGGCGATGATACTCCTGGAGGGAGTCGCGCCGGAGTACATAGAGCTGCTCCTCTAGGCCATGGAGCAAACAGATTCACCGAATCCGATCGTGAGGGAGCGGTGGTGGGAGTATCGATCCCAGATGGAACATCCACCAGATATTGAAGGATCGAGCATCTACAGGGTGCCGTTTGTGAGGGTGGCCTGCCAGAGCGAGCCGGTGGAGTCTTCGTCGACCGAACCCACCTGCAAGAGGAGAAAAGCAGTTTGCCTGATGACGCTTCCCCACCATCGTCTCCCTCGCCATTCACATCGTCTCACGGGGCGGCTATCTGCCGCTGAGGAATAGGAGGGGGCTGCCCCCAGCCCAATAGTCGGGCAGGTTGTGAATTGTCAGGAGGAGCTTAGGGTTGTCAGTATTTGCAGGTTGTGAATTGTGTTTTGTGTTCTGTATTTTGAGAGTACTTTCAGATATGAATGTCTTTTGAATTTCAGATTTGCAGTATTGAGCATATGAAGTATTTTATGAATTCTAGCAATCTATTTTTAGCACTTAAAAAATGAAGTTTCATAGGAGTATAAAAGTGTAGACAATGTGATTCTCAAAGAAGAAACTGCAAATTTCAGTTTCAGATAAGAAACTGCAAGTTCAGTTTCAGATAAGAAACTGCAACTTTAAGAGGCAGAGCATTTATATTAACATGGTCTTTTCAAACAGGGTTAACATCATGTTGGAAGTTTTATTCATGGTCGAAAATGGAACTACCAGCCAGTTAACATCATGCTGATCAACATTCATGCATAGCACATCTTCATATGATGCACAGTCAAAATGCCCACACAATGTCGAGTGTGCAAAACACAAAGAAAACGAGGGACAAAGTTTTGGCAAGTGTTGGACCTGGTTTTGGGCTGCCCCGTCTAGGCTTTCATTTTTAACATGCGCAGCCCACGACCTCGAATGGGAGGTCCATAGGCCTGTTTGTATTTTCTTAGGGCCGTCATGTATCGACCGGCCTATGGACCTCCCATCCGAGGTTTTATTTTTGGCAGCCCAATTTATGTATTTTTTTGAAGAAAACGCAGAGGTATGTTCCATTTTTCTATATAAGAATAGGAACGCCAGGTCCAACTTATGTTTCCCTTCTAACTATATTATATATTTTTCAATTATTTTATATGTTATTATATATTATTTTTATTGTCATCATATATTTAACAGATACTTACATATGTAAGAAAACAATATCCCACATCTTATTAACTTATAAATAATTTCTTAACAAATAAAATCCTGATTGTTTGGCATGAAAATCCTAGTGATTGTGTACAAAAGCTTGGTAAGATTTAAGGACGAATGTAATAATATCACTTATTATTTAAATATATTTATAACAAAATGCTCAGCCCCTTTTTATTTTTTGATAACATTGCTGGCCCAACCCAACATTATAATTAGAATCAGCCCAGCAAAGTCATGTATTTCGAGAAAGTGCAAATTGCGTGTAATTTTTTAGGAAATAAAATAAATGGGCCACATGGACGCTACATTATTTGTTCACCCAGCCCAGCTAATGGCTGTAATTCAAAAAAGATCAAATTGACTGTAAATTCTACGGTGCAAAAAAAGACTGTAAATTCTGAAAAAATGGGTTGAATACGTGCCACATTTTTGGAGGCTGAAATGTGGGCCAATAGGTCGATGCCAATGCAAGTCGTTGTCAATTTAGTCAACAAATGATTCTGACATGTTAGCCATTGGATATACATCCAACGACCGGCATCCATCTTCAATCTCTCGTCTTCTTCCTCCAGCGCCGCCGAGACCACCTCCCGCCTCCTGCTGCTAGCAGCTCTGCTTAGCACGCTTCGCTATGAAGCGCTACTCCACCGTTGGCCAGGCCATCCCTCCACACTCCTATTCTTCTCCACCGACTGCAGAACCACTCCGCACTAGAACCAGTTAACCCTCGTACACCTCTCCGCCTGCGACTCTTCTCCCGCGTCTTCCCATCTCCGGCTCGTTGTTATCCGGGGCCTCGCCGTCGTCCACCACCTTGGATGCGCTCGGCACGGCGTGGTCAATGTGGTCAACGAACGACACCATCGGAAGTAGACTTTGCGTGGAGAGGCTGGCAGCTGGGTCCACGGCCGCACACAAGGAAATGCCTCCTTATTACGCGCAAAATAATGATTCCTCCACCTGACATCTGGGACCCACCGGAAGGGCCTCTGTATTTCATGAAAATAATGTGCCCCCACTGACATGTCGGACCCACCAGCTATCTTCGCACGCAAGGAAGTGCCTCCTTATTACGCACAAAAAAATGAATATTCCCCCTTCCAGCTGGAAACCCAACATAGTGGGAGGCTGACTTGTGGGCCTACCAAGTTGACTGGGACGGAGGGCTTTAGTCAATATGAACGATTCTAGCTCCTGTTATCGTACCATGTTCATCCAACGGCCATAGTGCTTCTTCAACCTCTGGTCTTCTTGCTCCAGCCGCCCAAACCAGCGCCGGTCGTGCCGCGTGCTCCTGCCTCCCGTGGCCGACTGTGATGCCGCGGAGGCCTCACCGCCCCCTACTACTCCCACCACTGGCCAGGCCATCCCTCTACTCACCCAAACCCCCTGTTATTCTGTGGCAACAGCAGCCTCACACCATAGCCGAACTAGTGAACCCTCGTACTCCTCTTCGCGTGGGCATCCACTGCTGCGTCTTCCCCGGCTCCGAGTCATCCCCTTCCTAGTCCTCGCCGACGTCCACCGCCGTGGTGCTCTCGGCACGGCGTGGTCAACATGGTCAAGGAACGACTTCCATCGGACGTGGACTGTACGTGGAGAGGCTGACAGCTGGGTCCACAGCCGCAGCAAGGAAGTGCCTCCTTATTACGCGCAAAATAATGATTCCTCCACCTGACAGCGGGGACCCACCGGACGGGCCACCGTATTTCGCGAAAAAAAACGTTTCCCCCTGACTGTTGGGACCCACCAGCTACATCTTCGCACGCAAGGAAGTGCGTCCGGGCAAAAAAAAACGATTCGCCCCCTGACTACTGGAACCCACAAGCTACATCTTCGCATGCAAGGAAGTGTGTCCGGGCAAAAAAACGATTCACCCCCCTGACTGCTGGGACCCACCAGCTACATCTTCGCACGTAAGGAAGTGCCTGACAGTCGGGACCCACCTGGTCGAAGCGTACGTAGCGTTGTCATTTTGGTCGCGAGCGTGTACGTACATATATACTGGTGGATGTAGAGGCGCGCACATGTCGTAGTAGAGGCGTGTACGTGTCGTAGTAGAGGCGCGCACATAGCATGTACACGTACGTACAGCGACTAGGGTGCAAGAAAGAAAATACGGCCACGTATGTGTACATACGGGTGGGGTCTCGAACGCCTACTCGCGCATACGTACGGCCAATGCTCGTGTACATGGCTGGGTCGGAACGGAGAAACAGCGTCGTCGTCATGTTCATGGGGAGGCAACGGAATGCGTCATGTTCATGGGGAGGCAACGGAATGCGTCGTGTTCATGGGGAGGCAACAGAATGCGTCGTGTTCATCGGGAGGCAACGGAACGCGTGGGAGCCAACCGGCTGGGTCGGAACAGAATGCGTGGTCGTGTTCATCGGGAGGGCTTGGACGGAACAGGCGATGGAAACGAGGCCTGGCGTACCGCAAAATGGAGGAAATGGACCTCCTACGTTCGGAACGGGGTCCTTTTGATCGGGAGGGGTGTGGCGTACCACAAAACGGAGGAAACGGACCTCCTACGGTCGAAACGGGGTCCTTGACCGGAGGGGTGGGTACCCAAACGGACGAACGGACTCCTACGGTCGAAACGGGGGTCCTGTTGATCGGGAGGGGTGAGGCGTACCGCAACGAAACCGGAACGGGTTGATGGGGAAACGGAACCTCCTATGGTCGAAACGGGGGTCCTGTTCACCGGGAGGGGTGTGGCGTACCGCAAAACGGGACTCCACAGGATACTGTTCATCTCCACCGTCGACCTCGTCCAGCCTACACGGGCTATCGTCCACCTCCTCCAGCCTCCACGGGCTCCTGTTCATCCAGCCTCCACCGCGTGCTACTCCATCGGCTACTGTTCAACCACCCCTCCACGGGCACCCCTCCACCGTCTACTGTTCATCCAGCCCTCCACACCACGGGGTCCTGTTCATCCAGAGGCAACGCCACCACTCACTATTCATCCAACCCCCCCTCCCCCTCGCAATGCTCACTGTTCATCTAATCGATCGGCTTCAGTTAGCAGCAGTAGCGAAGGAAGCGCTCGATCGGGTTCAGTTAACAGCCACCGATCGATCGCTCGGGTTCAGTAACGCGTAGCCTGCAGTGCAATCTCTCGGGTTCAGTTAGAGCCCAACGCCTCACTCGGGTTCAGTTAGAGCCAAAGTCTCGCACACACGCGCGTACGTGGATGAGAGAAACGCGTATCGCTTGGCCCCCGACCTCCCACCGTAACTGGGAACTCCCCGAAATTTTCCTCCCCCTTGCTTCTACCACGGTTTTTTCCGTCATGGACGGCCCAAAGAATGTCATGCAGCTGCGTCTCCGGCCCGCCTAGGACGAAAATCCCATTTTCTGTCATGATTTTTTGTCATAGAAGTAGGAGCCCACCACATCTATGATGATACCGGGTTTTGTCACAATTATCGTCATAGAAGTGTCATATGTATGACAGAAAAAAATTTGTTCGGCCCAAAATGTCACAGATGTGTCTTTTTTTAGTGCGGCCACTAAGCTAAAGCCCTAGATCACTACTCTCTTCTCATTTCTGACTCCTCTCCATCTTCTACTCTTTAGGATGGCGGATGCAAGGATCAAGTTCACGCAACCGGATGAAGACACCCCTTTTTGGATGCCACATGAAGGAAGTTACTAGGTACCTGAACATTGGAATACCAAGCTTCACCAGGACTTACAATGCCACTTTACCAGAAGAGGAGCGCTGGATGATTCAAGTTCAAGTTCCAGGAAGGACATTCACGCCAGTCACTAAGCCCATAGAGTTTTCCTTTGATGCACCAACCTGGAGTCTAGGAAAGAGTATGGCAGCCACATCACCATGGGACGCATTGGAGAAGTTTAAAATAAGGAGCTTAAGGATACTATCTACCAGATTTGTGGGTGCCAAGATGAGCAATGGGAGATGATCAGTACTAGGAATGATAGATCCATTGCAGCTTTTATCCAGGAATTAAACCAGCATATTCGCCGCCAGGAGAATCAGATGTGCGCAGGCATGATAGACCTGAAGAAGGCAATGACCAGGATCATGGAGTTGGAGGAAGAACTCAAGTCTACACGCGATGGATACGAGGAGGAAATGACGATACTAGTGGAGATGAATGATGACCTGACAAAGAAGCTAGGAGTTTTCATGGGAGACCTCGCGCCGGGAGGAGAAGACGATGAACCCCAGGAGATTCATTCTGAAGACTACATCATCATCGACGACACTGACTCGGACCCTGACGATAGCGATGATGACTATGTTGATGAAGCTGGAGCAGATATCATGGAGTCTTCGACCGATCATATTTCTAGTAGACCACCATATTAGTAGTAGTATTCCACCATGTACATAGTATAGTCCGAGCAGTTTTGTAGCGATAGTTCTAGACCGATTGTATGCCCTTGTTTGATTTAATTGAGTGATATGATTGTGTTTGTCTCATGTGCATATGGGTAGTGTTTTCCCCCCTAGACCTCATTCTACTCTGTTTTCTCATCTTTTCTAAACCCAACAGATGCCTCCGAGACGTGACCCTGGATTTACTTTTCCACCGGAGCTCACTCAGTTGATCCTGCAGCAGAATACCCTGATGAAGTTGTTAGTTCAGAACCAAGGCAACAACAACAACAACAACAACAACAACAACAACCCACCACCACTACCCCCAATTGACAACTTAGCCTGTTTTCTGAGGTTGCAGCCACCGGTGTTCTCCAGTAGCACCGAGCCGATAGTAGCAGATGATTGGCTCCGCAGGATTGGAAGGGAGTTAACCACTGCAGGATGCACGGATGTTGAGAAAGTGTGTTTTGCCACGCACCAATTGGATGGACCAGCAGCCTCATGGTGGGAGAATTACACTGTCACCTATCATATAGCCATTGTTACATGGGACCAGTTCCAGCAGGCTTTTCGCAGTGCCCATGTATCAATAGGAGCTATGGCCATGAAGAAGCATGAGTTTCACAACTTACGCCAAGGACGACGCACAGTTGGCCAGTATGTGGATGACTTTAGTAAGCTAGCACATTATGCCCCAGATGACGTTGCTACAGATGCAGTTAAGAATGAGAAGTTTCTGGAGTGACTGAATGATGAGCTGAGCATGCAGTTGATGGTGGAAAATTTCAATAACTACCAGGAGTTGGTGAATAGAGATCTCATGCTTGAAGGGAAGCAGCAGCAGATTGACAGCCGCAACCGGAAGTATGGACAAGGGAAGTATAATTCTGGAGCTCAGCAGAGACCCCGTTTCACCCCGAACTCGGGAGGACTTGTTCATAACCATGGAGGCCACACTCATAATGGAGGAAGTTCACACAATTATAGTGGCCCCAAGAATGGGAATGGTAATGGAGGAAGTAGCGGACAGAACCGTTCCAACCCGGCAACACCCGCCAAGAAAGATTTCAGCCACGTTACTTGCTACAAGTGTCAAAAGACCGGACATTATGCCAATGAATGTCCTAAAGCTAAGAATGAAAACGGAAATGGAAGCTCTGGGAAGAAGCCCAACCCTTTCACCAGGGGACAAGTGAACCACGTTAATGTGGAGGAGCTTGAAGCCCAGCCAGATGCAGTAATAGGTAAGTTTTTAGTTAAGTCATTTACTGCAGTCGTACTATTTGATACTGGTGCATCGCATTCATACATATCAAGGGGATTCGTGGATAAGTTTAAACTGCCAACCCAAGCCCTTAGTTCACCAATGTTAGTAACCTCACCAGGTGTAACACCCTCGATGCGGCTATATCTCCCACGTGTCGAAGCACGACTTAGAGGCATAACTGCATTGAAAGCAATGTCGCAAGTGAGGTAATCTTCGCAAACAAACCATGTAATACAATAGGGGAAAAGATACATAGTTGGCTTATAATCGCCACTTCAAACAATTACATGAATAAAGCATTACAACATCCAAATACAATCAGGGTCCGACTACGGAACCAAAATAAAAGAAGAACCCCAAATGCGACAAAGTCCCCGATCGACCCCAACTGGGCTCCACTACTGATCAACTAGAACGAAACACCACAAAGGACAAGATCTTCATCGAGCTCCTCCTGAGCTTGGTTGCATCGTCTGCACGGGCTTATCGGCACCTGCAAGCTGGTTTTGGAAGTAATCTGTGAGCCACGGGGACTCAGCAATCTCGCACCCTCGCGATCAAGACTATTTAAGCTTATGGGTAAGGTAAAGATATGAGGTGGAGCTGCCGCAAGCGACTATCATGTATGGGCTAACATACGCAAATGAGAGCGAGAAGAGAAGGCAAAGCACGGTCGATAAAAGTATGATCAAGAAGTGATCCTAAAACAACCTACGTCAAGCATAACTCCAACACCGTGTTCACTTCCCGGACTCCGCCGAAAAGAGACCATCACGGTTACACACACGGTTGATACATTTTAATTAAGGTCAACTTCAGGTTTTCTACAACCGGACGTTAACAAATTCCCATCTGCCCATAACCGCGGGCACGGCTTTCAAAAGTTCAAAACCCTGCAGGGGTGTCCCAACATAGCCCATGACAAGCTCTCACGGTCAACGAAGGAATAGACCTTCTAGCGGGAAGACCCGATCAGACTCGGAATCCCGGTTACAAGACATTTCGACAATGGTAAAACAAGACCAGCCAAGCCACCCAGATGTGCTGACAAATCCCAATAGGAGCTGCACATATCTCGTTCTCAGGGCACACCGGATGAGCAAGACGTCGGGTAAGCCAGCCCAGAGTTGCCCCTGGTAGCCTCGGACATCGCTTAGTTGGACCAACACTTAGAGAAGCATTGGCCCGGGGGGTTAAAACAAGATGACCCTTGAGCCGGCCGACTCAAGCGAAAGAAAAGGCCTGGTGGCAAATGGTAAAACCAATGTTGGGCCTTGCTGGAGCAGTTTTATTCAAGGCGAATTGTCAAGGGGTTCCCATTATAACCCAACCGCGTAAGGAACGCAAAATCTGGGAACATAACACCGATATGACGGAAACTAGGGCGGCAAGAGTGGAACAAAACACCAGGCATAAGGCCGAGCCTTCCACCCTTTACCAAGTATATAGATGCATTAATTAAATAAGATATATTGTGATATCCCAACAAGTTAACATGTTCCAACCAGGAACAACATCTCCATGTTCCAACAAGGAACAAAACTTCAATCTTCACCTGCAACTAACAACGCTATAAGAGGGGCTGAGCAAAGCGGTAACATAGCCAATCAATGGTTTGCTAGGACAAGGTGGGTTAGAGGCTTGGTTCAACAATATGGGAGGCATGATAAGCAAGTGGTAGGTATCTCAGCATAGGCATAGCAAAAGAGCGAGCAACTAAGCAAGCAAAGATAGAAGTGATTTTGAGGGTATGGTCATCTTGCCTGTAATCCCGCAAGGAAGAAGAACGGGTCCATGAAGAAGACAAACGGACGTAGACGAACGGGTCCTCACAAACGCGACGTTACCGGAACCAACCCGAAGAAGCAAACACCGGAAAGAAGCACACATCATAGTAAACAACCAACACAAGAACATGATATGATATGCGGGATGCGGGATGCGAACGGGTCCTTACAAAGGAATGCTTGAACCTGGCCTCAACTTGGAAATCCAAGTGTGCCATTGGAAAGGTGAGATGAAATCTCTTGAAAATGATATAATGATCACCGGAATCAGAGTTAAGGTTTGGAAATGGCAAGCAATTCAAATATGGCACTGGTCTGCGATATACAGCAAGTAGCCATCTAAATGCAACGAGAAGAACATGCTACAGCACTCAAACATGGCAACAAAATACATGGCAGGGATGCATTCATGATGCTTAACAAAAGTCTAGCACTGAGCTACGGCCAATTCATACATTAACAGGTTCAAACAAGCATGGCCAAAATGCATATGGTAAACAGATCTCAGACAGTGAAATTAACACTTGTCTGGAATTTCAGATCAGATAGCACTCTTCGAAGCATGAAAACTATATGCTACAGGACCTGAACATGGCAAAGTAAAGCATGGCATGTAGCTACTCAAAGAGCTTAACAAAAGTCCCTTAGTGACCTTGAGCCAAAAGGGATCAGAAAATACAATTGCAAGCATGTGAACATGGCAAAAACATAATCAGTTCTCAGACTTAGTGAAAACTGGAGCATGCTGAAACAGATATCAAGTAGGCATGTTTACGAGCTCGATGCACTCACTACGGAGCAAGTCATGACAAGCTAAGCATACACCCATCAAGAATACACAAAATACAATCTAGACATGGCAAGAACAATAGCATAGCATACACGGATCAACTACAACATCCTTGGCAAAATTGCTAACAAGTAGACAATCTGCCCAGATTCACGAAGTAGCAAAAGTAGAGCTCGATTGACTCAATCTAGGGTGCTCCATAATTGCAAACGAAGAAATGGATGGATAGAGCACTACAAGATTAACAAAACAACCTTACTGATCATCCTCAAAAGAGGCACGGATCACTAGGAAACAACATGAACATATGGCATAATGAGATAAACAGCTCAAGGACTTAGTGCAAATGCTAAGTCCCTGAAATCAGCATTACCAAGTGCCTCACTTTGCAAGCTTGTGCTAGACACCACACACATCAAAAAAATACATGGGTTGGACCTCTGGAAAGATGGCAAAACCCTTAACAAAACATATGTAGAGCTCATGGGCATATCATGCACACAATAATCATGGCAAAAATGACAAATATCTAAATGGAGCAGCAGATCAGACAAATAACTCAAGTAGCACTCTTCTAACAGCATTTAGGGCATCAAGATGAACTCAAATGAAAATGATGCAATGATATGAAATGATGTAATCTCTGAGACGAACATTTTGATATGCTATATGCATGAACCGGAGCTACAGATGTGGATTTACGGCACGATGAACATGGCCATATCAAACGTGGAAAACTCGGGGACTTGGTGAAAAAAATAGACCTCCAGATCTAGGGTTCATCCGGCGCGCGAACCGAGGCACGGATGGAGACACTGTAACCGGCTGGATTTGTCGGGGAAGAAGAAGCAGCCGTCAGCGGGAGGATGGGGTGGCCGGATCCGGCGGCTGGCGACCGGATCAGGGCGCGGCGAGGTCCGACGAGCAGGGCGGCGGCCGCGGGAGGCGCGCGCGAAGGCGGCGGCGATGGCCGGCTGCGGCGCGGGGCGGAGCTCCGGCAGGTGCCGCGATGGCCGGCGAGCACCTGGCGGCAGCGGCGGCGCATATGGCGGTGGCGGTGGGTCGCCTCGGCGGGCGGCGCGGAGTCGCGCGGGGTTGGAGGCGCGGGGCTTGGGCCCGGTCGGCGCGGAGGAGGGCGGGCCGTGGACTTCCGCGGGCCACGGCGGCGGCGCGACGCCGGGGTGCCACGTGGTGGGCGAGGAATGGCGGAGGGAAGCGGGGCGGACGTGTCCGGCCCGGTCGGACACGTCCGGCGGCTGGAGGAGGAAGGAGACTAGGGTTTTGTCCGCGAAAATGAACGCGGTGCACATATTTATAGGTAGAGGGAGCTAGGAGAGTCCAAATGAGGTGCGGTTTTCAGCCACACGATCGTGATCGAACGACCGAGATGATGGAGGAGGTTTAAGTGGGTTTTGGGCCACTTTGGAAGGGTGTTGGGCTGCAACACACACGAGGCCTTTTCGGTCCCTCGCTTAACCGTTGGAGTATCAAACGAAGTCCAAATGGCACGAAACTTGACAGGCGGTCTACCGGTAGTAAACCAAGGCCGCTTGGCAAGTCTCGGTCCAATCCGGAAATGTTTAACTCCCACACATGAAAAGAAGGTAGAAATGACCACCGGAGGAGAACGAAGCGCCGGAATGCAAAACGGACAACGGGGAAAAAGCTCGAATGCATGAGACAAACACGTATGCAAATGAAATGCACATGATGACATGATATGCAATGCATGACACGCAAGCAATGGCAAGGCAACCACAGCGAATAACTGGAGGACACGTGGCACATCGGTCTCGGGGCGTTACACAAGGAGCAGAGTATATGGCTAGCCTATGGTGTGATCGGTTACCATTAAGGATTGGTAACTACATGTTCCCCTCAGACCTAATAGTATTGGAGTCACAAGGATTGGATGTGATATTAGGCATGGATTGGTTATTGAAGTACGGAGGGAACATTGACTGCGCCAGTAAGTCGATTTTGCTCACCACCCCAGAAGGAAGAAGGATCAAGTATGTATCCTGGCATGTGTCGAATAGGACTCAAGTAAATTCCTTATTAGAAGTTGTACAGGAGGAAGTACCAATGGTGAAGGATTTTCTAGATGTATTTCCAGAAGAGTTGCCAGGCATTCCACCGGATAGAGACATTGAATTTTTGATTGAGCTTTTGCCAGGCACAGGGCCCATATCTAAGAGACCGTACAGAATGCCCGCAAAGGATTTGGAGGGAATTAAGAAGAAGATTAAAGAGTTACTGGATAAAGGTTATATCCACCCAAGTTCGTCACCTTGGTGATCCCTAGTACTTCTAGTGGAAAAGAAAGATGGATCATTGAGGATGGTTGTTGATTATCGAGGATTGAATGAGGTGACGATCAAGAACAAGTACCCACTGCCGATGATCAATGATTTGTTTGACTAGCTGCAAGGAGCTAAGGTGTTATCCAAGATTGATCTGCGATCAAGATATCACCAGCTGAAGATTCGAGAGTAGGATATACCTAAGACAGCTTTTACCACGAGGTATGGGCTATATGAGTATACTGTTATGTCATTTGGCCTGACTAACGCACCTTCCTATTTTATGAACATGATGAAGAAAGTGTTTATTGAGTTTTTGGATAAGTTTGTCATGGTGTTCATTGATGACATTCTGGTCTACTCGAAGAATGAAGAAGAACATAAAGAGCATTTGCATTTGGTACTTGGAAAGCTTAGAGAACATCAGTTATACGACAAGTTCAGCAAGTGTGAGTTTTGGTTGAAGGAAGTTGGATTTCTTGGACATGTTATATCCAGAGAAGGAATAGCGGTAGACCCCACCAAGGTTGTCACTATGACAAATTGGGATTTACCCACATCAGTTGGAGATATCTAGAGTTTTCTTGGACTCGCAGGATACTACCGGAGATTCATTGAGAATTTCTCAAAGATTGCAAAGCCTATGACGGAGTTGTTAAAGAAGGACACCAAATTCAAATGGACTGAGGAATGTGAGGCCAGTTTTCAGGAGTTGAAGCGACGATTGGTTACATCACCAGTGTTGATTCTGCCAGATCAACACAAGGATTATGAAGTGTATTGCGACGCTTCTCGTCGAGGACTTGGAGCCGTACTTATGCAAGAGGGAAGAGTTGTTTCATATGCCTCACGACAGCTTAAACCCCATGAGATAAAATATTCTGCGCATGATTTGGAGTTAGCAGCCGTAGTACATGCGTTGAAGACTTGGAGACATTTTCTCATAGGAAACCATTGTGAGGTATACATGGATCACAAGAGTTTGAAGTATATCTTCACATAGAAGGAGTTGAATCTCAGGCAGAGGAGATGGTTGGAACTCATTAAGGATTATGATATGAGATTGCATTATCATCCTGGAAAGGCTAACGTAGTAGCTGATGCCTTGAACCGAAAAAGTCATGTCAATACACTCATGACCGGAGAATTACCCAAGGAGTTGGCAGAAGACCTTCGCGAGCTATGTTTGGAGATAGTTCCGAGAGGTTATGTAGAAGCTTTGGAGATTTAGTCTACTTTGATGGATAAGAATAGAGAAGCTGAGAATACGGACAAGGAGATTGCCGAGATAAAGGAAGAATGAGCAAAGGAAGAGCTAAAGGATTTTGTGAGGATGAGCACGATACCTTATGGTTTGAGGACCGCGTATATCTGCCAAATGCTCAGGAGATCAGGAAGTTGATTCTGCAAGAGGCCCATGATTCGCCATATTAGATTCACCTAGGAAATACCAAGATGTATCTGGATTTGAAGGATAGTTCCTGGTGGACCAAAATAAAGAAGGATATTGCAGAGTATGTAGCAGTTTGTGATGTATGTCAGAGAGTGAAGGCAGAGCATCAGAAGCCGGTAGGATTACTACAACATTGCCGATACCCGAATGGAAGTGGGATAAGCTAGGCATGGACTTTATTACCGGATTGCCCAAGACTCATTCAGGCTATGACTCGATATGGGTTGTAGTCGATCATTTGACGAAAGTAGCTCATTTCATCCCAGTGAAGACAACTTACACCAGTACTAAGTTGGCAAAGATATACATGACCAGGATCGTATGTCTGCATGAAGTTCCGAGGACCATTGTATCAGATAGAGGAACCCGGTTTACCACAAAGTTTTGGAATCAATTACATGAAACTTTGGGAACCAAGCTAGAGTTCAGTATAGCTTTTCACCCGCAGACAGATGGATAGACTAAGAGAGTCAATCAGATTCTGGAGGACATGTTGAGAGCTTGTGCACTAGACTATGGATCTAGTTGGGACGAAAATTTGCCTTACGCAGAGTTCTCATACAAAAACAACTATCAAGCCAGTCTGAAGATGGACCCTTTCGAGGCACTGTACGGAAGGAGGTGCAGAACACCGTTGTTGTGGGACAAGGTTGGAGACCGACAGTTGTTTGGACCAGATTTGATTAAAGAGTCTGAGGAGAAGGTTAAGCTGATTCACGATAGACTCAAGGTAGCCTAGTCCAGACAGAAGAGTTATGCGGATTCTAAACACAAGGAGACAGTTTACGAAGTCAGAGACAGAGTGTATCTTCGTGTATCCACACTTCGAGGAGTGAAGCACTTTGGAGTTAAGGGAAAGTTAGCGCCACATTTTGTGGGACCATACAAAGTTTTGGAACGTATGGGAGAAGTTGCTTACAAGTTGGAATTACCCGAAGGATTGTCCAGAGTTCACGATGTGTTCCACGTTTCTCAGTTGAAGAAGTGTCACGCGGAGATGGCTGATATTCCTCTGAGAGATACAGTACCGCTAGAAGCGAGACAGTTAGATAGCGATTTGACCTATGAGGAGAAGCCAGTTAAGATTCTTGATTTTGCCAGCTGTGTCACACACAACAAAGTAATCAAGTTCTGCAAGGTTCAGTGGAGTCACCATACTGAAGATCATGCCACTTGGGAACGAGAGGAAGACCTACGGAAGGATCACTCTCACCTATTTTCTAGCCAACCCGGATTTCGAGGGCGAGATTCATCTTAAGGGGGGTAGGTTTGTAACATCCCAAATTTTCAATTTGGAATGTTATACATTATACATCATTGCATATCATATTTTATTTGCATTTTGGTTGATCCGAGAAATTCTACGCAACTCAAGGACCCACGGAGAGAGTTGGGCATTTCATTATTTTCATATTCGAGTTTTCTCGAATTTTGAAAAGAGGATCGTTTGATTTTAAGTATTTTCTCTTCGAATATTTCTTTTATAAAAATAAAAGAGAGAGGATAAAATGACTTCCTCAAAAAAAAAGAAATATCGGAGATTTAATATTAAAATCAAATAAGATTTTCATTCAGAGTTTTATTGCTATTTTATTTGAATTAGGAAAAATGTGCGTTTTACAAAATTGCATTTTAGGCCCAACTAAATGTTCACCTTGTCCGGCCTATTTTTAGAGGACGGGGAAAATTTATTTCGGGATTTTTGGAGTCCGTTTAATACTTCTTTTCTTTCTTTTTCTGCACGTCGGAATTATTTAAAAAAAAAGAAACCGACTTCGGGTCGTACCCGGCCAGGAGACCTCGGGCCGGCCCTTTATAAGTCGCGCCCCGCACCCTGCATGTAATTCCCACGATGCGGCTATATCCCCACGTGGCGAAGCACGACTTAGAGGCATAGCCGCATTGTAAGCAATGTCGCAAGTGGGGTAATATTCACACAACCCATGTAATGAATAAGGAAAAGAGATACATAGTTGGCTTACACTCACCACGTCACACAATAGCATAAATATCATTACATTCATCCAGATACAATCAAGGTCCGACTACGGAACCAAAATAAAGATAACCCCAAATGCAACAAAGTCCCCGATCGCCCCAACTGGGCTCCACTACTAATCGTCTGGAAAAGAAACGTAGTATCGTCCTAAGTCCTCATCGAACTCCCACTTGAGCTCAGTCGAATCTCCTGGAGCGGTCTCATCGGTCCCTGCATCTCGTTTTGGAAGTAATCTGTGAGTCATGGGGACTTAGCAATCTCACACCCTCGCGATCAAGACTATTTAAGCTTATAGGTAGGGAAAAAGGTATGAGGTGGAGCTGCAGCAAGCATTAGCATATATGGTGGCTAACATATGCAAATGAGAGTGTGAAGAGAAGGCAAA
This sequence comes from Triticum aestivum, assembly GCF_018294505.1. NCBI lineage: Eukaryota > Viridiplantae > Streptophyta > Magnoliopsida > Poales > Poaceae > Triticum > Triticum aestivum. The sequence goes on from NC_057800.1 coordinate 231,466,072, forward strand.
GGCACAACCGATGAACTATGATCAAGAAGTGATCATAGAACAACGTACGTTAAAGCATAACTCGAGACCGTGTTCTCTTCCCGGACTCCGCCGAAAAGAGATCATCACGGCCACACACTCTGTTGATTCATTTTAATTAAGTTAAGTTTTAGGTTTTCTACAACCGGACATTAACAAATTCCCATCTGCCCATAACTGCGGGCACGGCTTTCGAAAGTTCAAAACCCTGCAAGGGTGTCCCAACTTAGCCCATCACAAGCTCTCACGGTCAACGAAGGATATTCCTTCTCCCAAGACAATCCGATCAGACTCGGAATCCCGGTTACAAGACATCTCGACAATGGTAAAACAAGTCCAACAAGACCACCCGCTGTGCCGACAAATCCCGATAAGAGCTGCACATATCTCGTTCTCAGGGCACACCGGATAAGCTAAGCGTACGAGAGCCAACGTAACCCAAGTTGCCAAGGGACAGCCCCGCACAGTGCTCTAGGTTGGACCAACACTCAAAGGAGCACTAGACCGGGGGTTTAAAATAAAGATGACCCTTGAGTCCATGAAACCCAAGGGAAAAGAGGCAAGGTGGCAAATGGTAAAACCAAGGTTGGGCCATGCTGGAGGAGTTTTATTCAAGGCGAACTGTCAAGGGGTTCCCATTATAACCCAACCGTGTAAGGAACGCAAAATCAAGGAACATAACACCGGTATGACGGAAACTAGGGTGGCACGAGTGGAACAAAACACCAGGCATAAGGCCGAGCCTTCCACCCTTTACCAAGTATATAGATGCATTAAAGTAGACAAGATATAATAGTGATATCCCAACAATAAACATGTTCCAACAAGGAACAAACTCCAATCTTCACCTGCAACTAGCAACGCTATAAGACGGGCTGAGCAAAGCAGTAACATATCCAAACAATGGTTTGCTACGACAAGGTGGTTAGTTTTGACATGGCAATATGGGAGGCATGATAAGCAAGTGGTAGGAATCGTAGCATAGGCATAGCAATAGAGCGAGCATCTAGCAAGCAAAGATAGAAGTGATTTCGAGGGTATGGTCATCTTGCCTGCAAAGTTCTCCGAGTTGATGTTAGCTTGATCCTCGTAAGCGTACTCAACTTGCTTCTTGATCAGATACTCGTCTCCCAGCTCTACCCAAAGAAAGAACACAAGAAAAGGGAGACACAATCAACCACGTGCAACGCACAAGCAACATGATGCAAAACATGGCATGATATGCAGGATGTGAAATGCAATGCATATGCATGTTTCGGAAAGGAAAGATTGAACCTAACCTCAACTTGGAAAACCAAGAGTGCCACTGGAAAGATGAGTTGATTTCGGTCGAACTCGGTATAAAGATCACCGGAATCGGATGCACGGTTTGCAAATGGAAAACAAAACAAATATGGCACTGATCTGCGATTAACAGCACGAGGCCATCTAAATGCATCTAGAACAGCAAGCTACTGCACTCTAACATAACAACAAATCACATGGCAGGGATCCCCTCAAGATGCTTAACAAAAGATGAACACTGAGCTATGGCTAAGTCACTCAATAGCAGGTTCAAACAAGCATGGCCAAAGTGCTAAAGATATGAGGTTACAGACTTAGTGAAAATAACATGTCAGGAATTTAACATCAGGGAGCAATGTTTAGAGCAAGATAACAATATGCTACAGGAACATATCATGGCAAATCAAGGCATGGCATGAAGCTACTCAAATCATACAACAAAAGTCCCTTACTGACCATAAGCTAAAAGGGATCAGAAAATACAATGGCAACCATGTGAACATAGCAAGTTTCGTTAACAGATTCAGACTTAGTAGAAAACTGGAACATGGCAAAACAGATATTAAGTAGGCATGTTTGCGAGCTCGATGCACTCACCACAAGGCATTTCAAGACAAACTAAGCATACACCCGGCAAGTAGACATGGCATAGAAGCTAAACATGGCAAGAACAACCTCATAGCATGCATGGATCAACTATAACAACGTCGGCAAAAATGCTTAACACGTAAACATTCTGCCAGGAACATTTTATAGCAAAAGTAGAGCTCGATTGAGTCATCCTAGGGTGCTCTAAAATTGCAAACAAAGACATGGATGGATAGATCACAACAATATCTACAAAACATCCTTACTGATCATGCTCAAAAGTGGCATGGATCAGTCTGTAGCAACAAGAATACATGGCATAAAAATATTAACAGGGCAAAGACTTGGAAGATTTCTAAGTCCCTGAAATCAGCAACATTACTAGAGGTACTTTGCATGCTTGTGCTAGTCACCTCAAAGATCACAAAAATACATGGCATACACCCATGTAAAGATGGCATGACATACTTCAAAACACATGTAGGGCTCAAGTTCATAGGAGCCACACATTAAACATGGCAAAAATGACAAATGTCCAATTACTGATAAGGATCTGAAACTAACATTGCATAGCACCCTTGCAACAACATTTAGGGCATCAATATGAGCTCAAATGAACATGGTGCAATGGAATGAAATGAAGTACTCGTCGAGCCGAAAAATTTGATATGCTACATGCCCAAAACGGAGCCACGGGTGCGGAGTTATGATGCAATGAAAAACGCTAAAAATACTGGGGGTGAGGGAAAATTCAACCGGCTAGATCCAGATCTAGGGTTCATGCACGCCTCCCAAGGATGACCGGAACAGTGCTGCGGTGGCCGGAGCGTCGCGGCGGTTCGCCGGAGAGGAGGAGGCCGGCCGGAACGGGCGGGGCCGGCCGGATCTGAGGCCGGGACGGCGCGGCGGCGAGGAAGGGGCCTTGGGCGCGGCGACTGCAAGGTGGGGCGGCGACCTGGCGGTGGAGGCGGTGGTCGCCGGCGAGCGGGCGTGCTGCGGCCCGAGGCGATGCGGGCGGCGCAGCGAGGAGGAAGACGGCGGCGGGCGCGCGAACGCAGCGGGGACGCGCGCGGGCCAGGGAGGGCCTCCCGTGGGCCGAGCGGGCCGGCGCGGCGGCAGATGGCGGCACGCCACGTGGTGGCTCAGGAGTGGGCGGCGGTGGCGACGGACATGTCCGGCCCGGCGGGTTTCGTCCGGCGGCGCGAGGAGAGGGAGAGGGCTAGGGTTTGACCGTGATTTTTTTTGGGGGGGGATGTCTTTATATAGGTAGAGGGAGCTAGGAGACTCCAAATTGAGCATGGTTTTTGGCCACGCGATCGTGATCGAACTACCTAGATGATGGAAGGGGTTTAGGTGGGTTTTGGGCCACTTTGGAGAGGTGTTGGGCTGCAACACACACGAGGCCTTCTCGGCTCCTCGGTTAACCGTTGGACTATCAAACGAAGTCCAAATGGCAGGAAACTTGACAGGCGGTCTACCGGTAGTAAACCAAGGCCGCTTGGCAAGTCTCGGTCTAATCTGAGAATGTTTAACACCCGCACACGAAAAGAGGTAGAAAGGGACACCGGAGGACATAGGAGCGCCACAATGCAAAATGGACAACGGGGAAAATGCTCAGATGCATGAGACGAACATGTATGCAAATGCGATGCACATGATCACATGATATGCGATGCATGACAAAGACAAAAGCAACACGAAGACAAAAACCCGACAACGAGGAAATATCATAACTTAGTGCCGGAAATGGCAAGAGTTGGAATACAAATATGGCAGGTTACATACGGGGTGTTACAACACTCCACCACTACGAAAGGATCTCGTCCCGAGATCTAGGACTGGAAAAACTCCGGGTATTCGGAACGGAGGTGGTCCTCGCGGTTCCCAGGTGGCTTCATGGTTGGAATGATGTGACCACTTGACTTTCAGGAATTTGATAGACTTGTTGCGAGTCTTGCGCTTAGTTTCTTCAAGAATAGCAATGGGATGCTCATGATAAGACAGGTCTTCTTGGAGATCAATCTCTTCAAAGTTGACGGTGCGGTCAGGAGTCTTGAAACACTTGCAGAGTTGAGACACGTGAAACACGTCGTGCACATTTGCAAAGTTCGATGGAAGCTCAAATTGATAGGCGTGATCGCCTCTTTTACCAATGATTTTGAAAGGACCCACATATCTAGGGGCAAGCTTCCCTTTGATACCGAAGCGACGAGTACCTTTCATTGGAGAGACGCGGAGGTAGACATGGTCTCCGATCTCGAAAGCCAAGTCATGATGCTTGCTATCATAGTAACTCTTCTGGCACGATTGCGCGGCTTTGAGATTTTCCCGAATGACTTTGCACATTTCTTCAGCCTCTGTGATCAAGTCATTTCCAAGAAGTTGGCATTCACCAGTCTCTGACCAGTTAAGAGGAGTACGGCACTTTCTGCCATAGAGAATTTCAAATGGGGCCTTGCCCGAACTCGCTTGGAAGCTGTTGTTGTAGGAGAACTCGGCATATGGAAGACAATCTTCCCACTTCATACCAAAAGAGATGACACATGCCCTGAGCATATCTTCAAGAATTTGATTGACTCGCTCAACTTGGCCACTGGTTTGAGGATGAAAAGTTGTGCTGAAGAGAATGTTGGTGCCCATGGCCTTCTAGAAAGAATCCCAGAACTTAGAGGTAAAGATGCTTCCATGATCTGAAGATATCAACTGCGGAATGCCGTGCAGAGAGGCAATCCTGGAGGTATATAGCTCTGCCAACTAAGCTGTTGTGATAGATTCTTTGATAGGCAGAAAATGAGCCACTTTAGTGAGCTTGTCGATGACAACAAAGATAGCATCATTGCCACGCTTGGACTTTGGAAATCCAGTCACGAAGTCCATCTCAATATGGTCACACTTCCATTCTGGAATGGCAAGAGGTTGGAGGAGACCAGCTGGTCATTGGTGTTCTGCTTTCACTCTTCTGCAGACATCACATTCATTCACGAACTGAGCAATCTCGCGCTTCATTCGAGTCCAACAATACAATTGCTTGAGGTCATGGTACATCTTTGTACTTCCAGGGTGAATAGAGAGGAGTGAATTGTGAGCCTCGTTCATGATGACTTTACAAAGGTCACCCTTAGGAACAACAATGCGATCCTCGAAGAATAGAGTATCCTTGTCATCAAGGCGATAGCACTTGTACTTGGGTCGGCTCTTGGCAATCCCAATCTTCACCTTCTTCACCATAGCATCAAGAAGTTGAGACTCACGAATCTGATCTTCCAAAGTAGGAGAGACTTGGAGGTTGGCAAGGAATCCTTGAGGAACAACTTGGAGATTGAGTTTGCGGAAAGCTTCACAAAGCTCTGGTTGGTAGGGCTTGATAATCAAACTGTTGCAGTAAGCCTTCCTGCTCAATGCATCAGCAATTACATTGGCCTTGCCTGGAGTATATTCAATACTCGGATTATACTCTTGAATCATTTCGACCCAACGAGTATGCCTGAGGTTGAGGTTTGGCTGAGTGAAGATGTACTTGAGACTCTTATGATCAGTGAAGATGTCCACTTTCCTTCCCAACAAGAGATGTCTCCAAGTTAAAAGAGCATGGACAACTGCCGCCAACTCGAGGTCATGAGTGGGGTAGTTCTTTTCGTTGGGCTTCAACTGGCGAGATGTATAGGCCACAACTTTCTTCTCTTGCATCAACACTGCACCGAGACCTTGAAGGGAAGCATCACAGAAGACCTCGAACGGTTTGGATTCATCAGGAGGAGTCAGAACTAGAGCAGTGACTAACTTCTCTTTCAGGGTGTTGAAAGCGATGTCACATTCAGGTGACCAGACATACTTCACATGATTCTGGAGAAGGTTGGAAAGAGGCTTCACGATCTTAGAGAAGTTCTCAACGAACCTTCGACAATAGCTTGCGAGACCAAGGAAGCTGCGGAGTTGCTTCACATTTTGAGGCGGTTCCCAATTCACAATTGCAGACACCTTCTCAGGATTAACAGCTATGCCCTTGGCGGAGATGATATGCCCAAGGTAGAGATCCTCATCGAGCCACAACTCGCACTTTGAAAACTTCGCATAGAACTGATGTTCTCTGAGTTTATCCAACACCAATCTCAAATGCTTGGCATGATCCTCCTTGTTCTTGGAAAAGACCAGAATGTCATCGAGGTAGACCAAGACAAAGGCATTTGTGTAGCGTTGAAGATGAAGTTCATCATGCGAGAGAATGTTGGTGGAGCATTGACAAGGCCGAAAGACATGACAGTGTATTCATATGAACCATAGCTTGTACTGAATGTTGTCTTGGGGATATCTTCTTCACGAATGCGAATCTGATGATAGCCCATACAGAGGTCAAGCTTGGAGAATACTTGAGCACCTTTGAGTTGCTCGAAAAGCTCATTGAAGTTGGGAAGTGGGTACTTGTTCTTTATGGTCTTCTTGTTCAATGGACGGTAGTCAACACAAAGTCAGTCCATGCCATCCTTCTTCTTAACAAAAAGAACACCACAACCCCATGGAGAAGAACTTGGTCCGATGAGACCCATACGCTCTTGAATATCGAGTTGCTTCTTCAGCTCCTTCAACTCTTCAGGTCCAAGCTTGTAAGGACATTTGCAAACAGGTTCCGTGCCAGGCTCAAGATCGATGACGAATTCAACTGGCCGGTGCGGAGGCATTCCTGGAAGCTCTTCTGGAAAGACATCTTGATATTCACAAATGACTGGAATCTGAGAGATGGCATCCAGCTCGCCCTTCTCATAGAGAGAAAACAGTCGGATCGTATCGTCACGAGCGGCAAAGGCAATTACATCCTTAGACAAATGTGTCAATTGAATCTGCCTGGCAGCACAATCAAGTTGAGCCTTGTGCTTAGAAAGTCAGTCCATTCCGAGAATAAGATCAATATCCGAGTCACCAAGGACCATTGGAGAAGCCAGAAACTTGAAGTCGCCAATCATGATAGAAACATCCGGGACCATCGTGGTGGCCCTCATAGACTTGGCCGGAGAAACCACTCCCATAGGTTTTCCCAACATTTTGGAAACGAAGTCATTCTTTGAAACAAATGATCTTGACATGAAACAATGCGATGCACCAGTATCAAAAAGGACTTTTGCAGGAGTAGATTTAACTGGAAAGTTACCCATTATCACATCTGATGAGTCCTCTGCCTGAGCTGCATTCACCATGATGACCTTGGCAACTTGGGATTATGCTTGACCACTGCAGTGCTAGCAGATCTCACAGGAGGAGGAGGAAGACGCCTCTGATTGAAGCATTTGTTGGCATAGTGACCCTTCTGCTGACACTTGTTGCACGTGACCTCTGAAAGCGGACGGTGATACGGAGCACTTGATCTTGTAGCATGAGATGAAGTCTTGTTCTGAAAGCGTGGTGAGGGAGTCCTGGATTAGGGGGTGTCCGGATGGCCGGACTATACCTTCAGCCGGACTCCTGGACTATGAAGATACAAGATTGAAGACTTCGTCCCATGTCCGGAAGGGACTTTCCTTGGCGTGGAAGGCAAGCTTGGCGATACGGATATGTAGATCTCCTACCATTGTAACCGACTTTGTGTAACCCTAACCCTCTCCGGTGTCTATATAAACCGGAGGGTTTTAGTCCGTAGGACAACATAGACAACAACAATCATACCATAGGCTAGCTTCTAGGGTTTAGCCTCTTCGATCTCGTGGTAGATCTACTCTTGTACTACCCATATCATCAATATTAATCAAACGGGACGTAGGGTTTTACCTCCATCAAGAGGGCCCAAACCTGGGTAAAACTTCATGTCCCTTGCTTCCTATTACCATCCGGCCTAGAAGCACAGTTCGGGACCCCCTACCCGAGATCCGCCGGTTTTGACATCGACATTGGTGCTTTCATTGTGAGTTCCTCTGTGTCATCGCTGTCAGGCTTGATGGCTCCTACGATCATCGATAGTGATGCGGTCCAGGGTGAAACTTGTCTCCCCGGACAGATCTCTATCTTCGGCGGCTTTGCACTGCGGGCCAATTCACTTGGCCATCTGGAGTAGATCAAAAGCTATGCCCCTGGCTGTCAGGTCAGATTTGGAAGTTTAAACTACACGGCTGACATCCGCGGGGACTTGATCTTCGACGGATTCGAGCCACTGCCGAGCGCGGCGCACTGCCACGACGAGCATGATCTAGCTCTGCCGTCTAACAGTGCCCTGAAGGCCGCACCCGCATCGGCTTCGACCCTTAATTCGGAGCCAACTGCGCCGATCGAGGATGGGTGGTTGGACGCCGCCTCGGGGGCTGCGATCCTAACGGCGATCGAGCCGAACACCAGCCCCACACTCCGTGAGACTCGTGATTCCAAGGAGCCGGACTCCTCTCCGGACTCCGAACCATTCGCGCCTCTGCCGATTAAATCCGATTGGGCGCCGATCATGGAGTTTACTGCCGCGGACATCTTTCAGCACTCGCCCTTCGGTGATATTATAAAATCACTAAAGTCTCTCTCTTTATCAGGAGAGCTCTGGCCAGACTACGGTCAGAGAGATTGGGATGCAGATGATGAAGAAATTCAAAGCCCACCCACCACCCACTTTGTAGCCACTGTCGACGATTTAACCGACATGCTCGACTTCGACTCCGAAGACATCGACGGTATGGACGCCTATGAAGGATAAGATGAAGAACCAGCGCCTATTGGACCCTGGAACGCCACCTCGTCATATGACGTATACATGGTGGACGCACCAAAAGATGACGATGAGAAGCGGAAGGACGCACCGAAGGCTTGTTCCCTCGAAAAACAGTCAAAGCGGCGACGCAAGCGCCGCCCCAAATCCTGCCTTGACAGAAATAGCGATCACACAGACCCAGCGCTGGAGCAGGGTGAACCGCTGCCGGACAATGGCAATCCGGATAATCAAACCGAACAAACAAATCCTATCAAGGATAATGGTCTGGACGACATAACGCCGGACAGACACCCGGAGCAGCAAATTGCCCATAAAAGGCTTGTTGCCACGGCGAGGAGTCTGAAAAAGCAGAAGCAAAGGCTCAAGGCCGAGCAAGACACACTCCAAATTAGATGGAGTAAAATACGTAACACTGCAGCAAGGTACGGCGACAATCGCCCCTCCAAGAGCTACCCAAAGCGGAAGCTGCTACCCGAATTCGATGAGGAGGCCTCAGAACCCCCACAACCAAATATCAAAGCAGCCACCTAGTCGGATAGACGACCCCTCTACCAACACAGAGCGGCATACAACGCTGCTCACAATACAATACGCGACCCATGCGAGGGATTGCACCCAAAGGACGGTGCAACAAGATCCATCTATGGACCACGCTAGCGCGCCCCAGCACACAATGCAACACAACAAACATCCGAACAACGCGGTACACCCAGCTACAGAGGTGCCGCACACCCCCTATGTTTCACCAATGAGGTGCTGGACCATGAATTTCCAGAGGGATTCAAGCCCATAAACATAGAGGCATACAACGGAACAACAGACCCTGGGGTCTAGATTGAGGACTACATCCTTCATATCCATATGGCTCGAGGAGATGATCTCCACACCATCAAGTACCTACCCCTCAAGCTCAAAGGGCCAGCTCGTCATTGGCTCAAATGCCTCCCCGAAAGCTCCATTGGAAGTTGGGAAGAGCTCGAAGACGCCTTTCGGGCAAATTTTCAAGGGACTTATGTCCGACCTCCGGATGCGGACGATTTGAGTCATATAACTCAACAACCCGGAGAGTCAGCCCGAAAGCTTTGGAACAGGTTTCTTACTAAAAAGAACCAGATTGTCGACTGTCTGGACGCCGAAGCCTTGGCAGCCTTCAAGCATAGCGTCCGTGACGAATGGCTCGCCAGACACCTCGGCCAAAATAAGCCGAGAACGATGGCCGCATTAACAAACCTCATGACCCGCTTTTGCATGGGTGAGGACAGTTGGCTAGCCAGATGCAGCACTAGTGACCCCAGTACATCTGAAGTTAGAGGTGGAAACGGGAAATCACGGCGCAACAGCAATAACAAACGCCGGAATAAAGAAGACAGCACGAAGGGCATGGCAGTAAATGCCGGATTCAAAAGATCTCGGCCAGGTCAAAAGCCGCCCCCTAAAGGCACCAAGGATGAATTGTCCAGCCTCAACAAAATTCTGGACCAAGTATGTCAGATTCATAGTACCCCTGGTAAACCTGCTAATCATACCCACGGAGAATGTTGGGTCTTCAAGCAATCCGGCAAGCTCAACACCGTACACAAGGGAGAGGATACACCAAGTGAAGACGAGGACGAGCCTCCCAAGCAAGACATGGGGGAACAAAAGAAATTTCCACCAGAAGTCAAAACAGTAAACGTGTTACACATAATCAAGGGAAAAAACAACGCGGCACTCCCAGGAAAATATACCCAAGTGCCTGTCACCACGAAGTCCTGCCACTGGTCATCTCAACCGATCACTTTCGACCATCGCGACTACTCAGCAAGTATCCGACACGCAGGATGGGCTGCCCTGGTATTAGACCCAGTAATTACCGGATATCACTTCACAAGAGTCTTGATGGACGGCGGCAGTAGCCTAAACCTAATATATCAGGATACAATCCGTGAGATGGGGTTAGACTCAACACAAATTCGCATAGCAATACTACCTTTAAAGGAGTAACGCCAGGCCCACGGGCTCGTTGTACGGGCTCCCTCCTACTACAAGTTATATTCGGCTCCCCCGATAACTTCCGTTGCGAGCATTTAACTTTCCACATCGCTTCGTTTCAAAGTGGCTATCAAGCACTGCTCGGACGCGAAGCTTTCGCTCGCTTTAATGCAATACCACACTACGCCTCCCTCATACTCAAGATGCCCGGTCCACATGGCATCATCACAGTGCACGGAAATATCAAGTGATCTCTGCGCGCCGAAGAGAGTGAGGCTGCCTTGGCAGCCGCGCAGTAAAGGCGCCCGGACAAGTGAAAGCATCCAATAGGTCGTAAAGACCTCAGATACAACTAATCGAGTCCGGCACCGCTACTTATACCGAATAAATGGCCACACCCCTATTTGTCAATACAAGGGGCTCAACACGCGCAGACGAGTGGCAATTTCTTATCATCTTGAATTATACATGGTTTCTTTAAAAACTATCTTTTTGCACGACAACTTTTTCAATTAACTTCCTCTCTTTTATAGACGATCATCGTGCTACACCCGTCCAGGATACAGCACAACGGAGACACAGGCGCAGACGTGCAGCAGGGACCCGCTCCAAGGATTCTTTTTAGATTAAGACCCTGCGTAAACCTTTTTTGCTGTCTCTTGTTGATACATATCCATCGTTGAGAAGGATGCTAACGTCTTGGCATGTGGCCACGCCAGAACAATGCACGTACCTGGACACAAGGGGCTTCTTACAAAGGCCATTATTAAGGCCCGGTTTATACCACAAAGACCGAATACCTTAGGGAGTGTTCGGCGTCGCGAGTTTGGCCCTATATGCATCAGCTCCGAATCATTGTCTTTGGTCAAATGTTGGGTTTGCCCGGCTCCTGTGTTTTGGTGCCTTACGTTCTGCTTTACCGACTAAGGTAGCACCAGGAGAACTACTGCGATTGTGCCCTGGTTCATCCGGACGAGCACCTCAGTAGAGAAAGCCGAAAACTGACTGTCATGATATAGCGTGAGACTGGTCAACCACTCGATGACCTGTGGGAATGTTAGAATTCCTCTGCCTTAATGAAGGGCCGTTTTCTGGACAGGCATGTACGCACCCCAGAATCGTGAGAGTGCGGAGCCACCAAGGGCTATCTAGTAGCCCCACTGTCAAAGTCCTATGGCTAAGTGAAAGTGTTAAAGCATTATAGTCCGGTTGCCTCGCTCGCTCCGCTATCACCTCCTTAATAGGACCAAGACATTGGGTTAAGTGTGAACGCGTGTTTTTGCGAGCACCTCCGCATTATATGCGTGGGAGTTGAAGCCGACGACTGCAATCATTCAGGTTATACACATGTATACATAAACGGCCGCCCAGGAGGCATCATATTACTTTCAGGAAAAAGTATAAAAATAGCCTTATAAAAATTTATAAAAGCATTTCGCTTACAATGAGATTACATATCACTCAAACATGATATTTTTTAGCACTGGGTCTCTATCAAACGGGCACCCTCAAGAACTTCTTCAAAGTAGTGCTCAGCAGCCTTTCGACCTATAGCCGAATCTCGCGCTGAAACATTGGTAGCATCCATCTCCGCCCAGTATGCCTTAACACGGGCAAAGGCCATCCATGCGCCCTCTATGCACGCCGACCTCTTCATCGCATTAATGCGCGGCACCACGTCAAGGAACTGCTGCACCAAGCTGAAATAGCTATTTAGTTTTGACCTTTCCGGCCATAGCTGATCCACAACAGACCTCGTGGAGAGTCCGGACAACCTATTTAGTTCGGCCCATTCGGCTAATTGGTTAGTCAATGAAAGTGGACGCTCGGGAGAATGGAATTGCCTCCAAAACAGCTGGTCTACTTCATGGTCTGTCTGACCCTGGAAGTACTTGGCCGCATCGGCAGCGCTCGCCGCCAAGTCCATATACACATCCTCCGAACTCCACAGCTGATCCAGAGGGGCATACTGTGGATCTCCGAACTTCCTCCGCAACATAAAGGATTTCCCAGCTACAAGATCCCCGGCTTCCTGCAGCTCCTCCTTCTTTGCCCTCATAGCAGAGCGGAGGTCTTTTTTCGTCGCAGCAGCCTTCTCAAGGTCCGATGCCTTTGCTTGGTTTTCCTTTTCAAGAACCCGACAACGGTCGATGGCGGCTTTTAATTCTACGTCAATCTTGGCCATCTTGTCTCGGCTCTCGCCATGCGCGGCCTTCTTGGTTTGCAACTCTTCGGCCGCCTTCAAAGTAGCCGCATTACCCAACCTCGCTTGTTCCTTGGCTCGGGCAAGATCTGCCCGCAAGGCTTCAACAGTGGCAGCTCCATCTGCAGTCACAACATATTAAAGATACTGGCATCATGCTGCTCTTCCTATGTGGCATTTACCAGATAATGACACTTACCTTGTGCCTCGTCAAGCCTTTTGTTAACAAGCTCGATGTCGGGGTCTGCCGCATCCAACTACCGTTCTAAATGGGCAAACTCGCTAGTCCGGCTAGCCACCGGAGCTTCCATCACCTGCACATAGAGGCAGTATGGTTATTACCTGGGAATATGATCCTCTGTTCGTCGTTGTTTCCGACGACAACCAGAGTCTCAGGGGCTACTATCTACACAAGGCACACCTAGCATGTGCAGGACTATCATACATTCTTTTACGTACCTCAAAGCCTGTCAGTAGACTCATAAAAGCTTCATGCAATCCGCTTTTGGCTGACAATATCCTCTCCATCACCGTATTCATCAGCACACGGTGTTCATTTGAGATGGCCGCCCACCCCACCAACTCCCTCAGAACATCCGATCGCACACTAGACGGTGTCGGACTCTTTTGTCTGCTCTCTTCGGGAGCCCAACACTGGGAGCTTCGGGGGTCAATGGGATTATCTTCTGGCCTCATCGGACTCGGAGATGCCCTCCGCGATGACACTTCAGGGTCGCTCTCCATCATCTCTGGAAGAAGATCCCCTGAAGACGAGCTCATTTGAGAGGGGCTAAGGCTCGAACTGCAAAAATATATACGGTGGTTATTTTCTCAGAACAAAAAGATGGCATATCTGTACTATTCAAGTATTTCGGGTCAGTTACGACTCGCGGGAGAATTGATCCCCCCGCGGACTTTGTGCGGCAACAGCGCCCCCCAAGGTAGGACCCTTTGTGGGAGACTTCTTCTCCCGTTTGGAAGCTTCGGCTTCCGAATCCCCGGGCGCAGTCCTTTTCCTCTTCTGGTCATCTTCCTTCATGGAGACGCTCGCTCCCTCGGCTAGAATAGGCAGCGTTGGGGGCCCGCACCCGCCCGCATTATCCTCCACAGTATCTTCCTTCAAGGGCTCCGGGCAAGGTGCGGTCTGGAGCATCTTTTCCAATACCGGATTTTGCAAACCCTCAGGGAGGGGGGCCGAACACCGAATCAACTTCGCCTTTGTTAGCCAGTCCTGGTCAAAAAGTGGACTCTCAGAAATAATTTCGTAACAAAGGAGAGATAGTATGTTCGGCCGGAAGATGCCTTACCTGTTCGGCGGCGTGGATACTACTCAGGCCCACGTCCTCGGTGATTTCCGGACACTCCACCTAAGGTCCGAAGAATGACTTGTACATCTCCTCGTGCGTCAGGCCAAGAAAATTTTGAATGACACGCGGTCCCTCGGGATTGAACTCCCACAGGCGAAGAGGCCGGCGTTTGCAAGGCTGGACTTGACGAACCAGCATAACTTGTATTACCGCAACCAAACTGAAATCTCCATTGAAGAGATCTCGAATACGGCTTTGCAGTATAGGCACGTCCTTGGCTGGACCCCAACTCAGACCTCTGCTGATCCATGACATCAGTTGTGGTGGAGGGCCCGAGCGGAAAACAGGGGCAGCCGCCCACTTGGCACTTCTAGGAGCCGTGATGTAGAACCACTCCTGTTGCCACAATTCAGAAACCTCTGGGATGGAACCGTTGGGCCACGGAGCTCCCGTCATCTTGCGTATTGAGGCACCTCCACAAGCTGCATGTTGCCCCTCGATCATCTTCGGCTTCACTTCAAAGGTCTTGAGCCATAGGCCAAAGTGAGGGGTAACCCGGAGGAAGGCCTTGCACACGACAATAAATGTCGTGATATGAAGAAAGGAGTCCAGAGCTAGATCATGGAAGTCTAGCCTATAGTAAAACATCAAACCCCTGACGAAAGGATCCAGAGCAAGGCCTAGACCTCGGAGGAAGTGGGAGACGAACACGACGTTCTCGTTGGGTTCGGGGGTGGGCACGGCCTGCCCTCGGGGAGGCAGCCGATGCAAAATCTCGGCGGTCAGATATCTGGCCTCCCTCAACTTTTTGATGTCTTCTTCCGTGACGGAGGAAGGCACCCATCAGCCTTGAAGGCTAGATCCGGACATGATTGAAGGTTCGGAGCACCTGACCTGAACTTTGGGCGCTTGAGCTTGAGGTGGGGGAAGGATTCGATTGAGCACGGGAGGGAAAAATAAAAACCTTGTCCCTTTATAAAGAAGGTGAATATCAAGCGTCCTCTCTGTGTCCGTTTGGACTTGCCTATAATCTAGGAGTCCTAGAAGCGGTTGGGTTACCCACGCCCGTATTGATGAGAATCCCAGAATAAGGGGACATGATCTCTACTTTAACAAGACGTGCCAAGGAAACCGCCTCGCATGACGCGCTGAGGTGGGATAATGAAAACGACTCGGATAAAGGCTTGGCCGTGGTGTGTCACACTACGGAATACGTCAGCAGATTAGATTTGTTTAAATATTATTCTCTCTATAGCAATATGTGGAAACTTATTTTGCAGAGCCGGACACTATCTTTGTGTTCAAAATCTTCTATGAAGTACTTGGAGGAGGAACCCGCCTTGCAATGCCGAAGACAATCTGCGCGCCGGACTTGTCGTCATTGAAGCCTGGTTCAGGGGCTACTGAGGGAGTCCTGGATTAGGGGGTGTCCGGATGGCCGGACTATACCTTCAGTCGGACTCTCGGACTATGAAGATACAAGATTCAAGACTTCGTCCCGTGTCCGGAAGGGACTTTCCTTGGCGTGGAAGGCAAGCTTGGCGATACGGATATGCAGATCTCCTACCATTGTAACCAACTTTGTGTAACCCTAACCCTCTCTGGTGTCTATATAAACCAGAGGGTTTTAGTCCGTAGGACAACATAGACAACAACAATCATACCAGAGGCTAGCTTCTAGGGTTTAGCCTCTTCGATCTCGTGGTAGATCTACTCTTGTACTACCCATATCATCAATATTAATCAAGCAGGATGTAGGGTTTTACCTCCATCGAGAGGGCCCGAACCTGGGTAAAACTTCGTGTCCCTTGCCTCCTGTTACCATCCGGCCTAGACGCACAGTTCGGGACCCCCTACCCGAGATCCACCGGTTTTGACACCGACGCCTGGGTTGGGTGGGTGGGAAGATCCATTGCCACCTTTGCTCTTCTACTGATAAGGCTGACGAAACGGAGGAGGAGGAGGCAACCAATACTTTTGCTGCTTAGTTGCAACTTGAGTTGAGGAAGAGGGAGTTGCATCCTGACTCGCTTCTTGGAAGCATCGCACTTGAGTTGAGCAGTCTCTTGTTTCAGTGCCATGTTGTAAAACTCATCGTGCTTCTGCGGCTCAAAAAGCACAAGAGCTAGTTGGAGATCTTCTCTGAGGCCACCTATGAACTGATAAATCATGCTCTTCTCGTCTGGGATGTCTTGATTAGCGAAACGAGCGAGCTTCTGGAACATGATGTTGTACTGGTAAACAGACAAGCTGCCTTGCTTTAGATTGCGGAACTCCTCACGCTTGCTCTCAACAACACTCTGAGGAATGCGGTGAGCTTTGAAGTCTTGATGGAATTCATCCTAGGTAATCACATGACCTCCTCTGGAATCTTTGTATTGCTGATACCATTCTGCAGCTTGGTCTTTGAGTTGGAACGAGGCAAACTTGACAAAGTCCTCAGGCCTGACGTTGCTGCACTCGAAATGCTTGCAGATATCCACGAGCCAATCATCAGCGTCTATTGCCTCGACATAGTTACTGAAGGTCTTTGGCTGGTTAACGAGGAACTGGTTGAGTGTAGCAAACTGATTCTGATTGTTGCCATGGCCTTGATTTCCTTGGTATTACTCTTGCAAGAGTTGCATGATTAGCTGCGTGTTGGCATTGGTAGCGGCCATCATAGCTTGCCATGCCTCCGGAGGTGGAGGTGGTGGCGGCGGTTCAGGATTCTGACGTGTTGGAGGAGCCATCCTGAAGAGGGTGACATCCGTTAGCATCTTGACAGACATATATTCAAGCTGAATAAAATGGATCAAAATTGCAACATATAGACTTAACATCCAAACAAAATGAACGAATGAATTCCAATAGAAATGGTCACACTTCCATAAATTGAGAAGCCACTTAGAAAGAGGTAGAAGAATAAAACAACAAGGTACGGACAAGAACAAATACTTGGTGAGGATTACCCAATCCCAAACCAAATATCCGCGGAAGAAATGCTTGAGCTACATGAATTCCCACCTACGAAACTCCCGAAATTTTCCGTTTATGCAATCAGGTGTTGGGGATACAGGGGAAGCATAGTACCTCACCCAAAGCTAGCAAACCCTACATCCAGTTGTATCCATCCTTCAACACATAACCAAGAAACCTTCGGAAATCATTTACCTCAACCTTCGAAAAGCATCCGTTATACGAGTTATGGCAATACTCCCGAACTCCCGCCCAGTACTGGGCGGCGTCGAGGTTATCTCACCAACAACTGCATAAAAGAGATTTTCAATGTCGGTGAAACTCAGGTATTCCAGAATTGCAACGATAAAATTGTGACGACAACACCTCGAAGCTCAACTCCCCGGGACACTGCCACAACCCCTATATGTCAGGAGGCACCAAGAACAATGTTCTCATCACAAAACCATCAGAACGATTCCAAGATACCCGCGTGATCCTAAAAATAATTAGTGAAATTTGAGAAGATAAGAGTCAAAACTCTATGTCAGGAAGCCTCACCAGAGCGACGAAGGGACTGAGGAGTAAAAAGAATCCTACTCTCCGATATATATAAATCCTAAAAGACTCAAAACATTTTTCTAGACTCAACAACGCTAGTGATTCGATCAAGCAGGGGGCTCCTAAGTCGGGGAAGGCTCTGATTACCAACTTGTAATGCCCACGATGCGGCTATATCTCCCACGTGTCGAAGCACGACTTAGAGGCATAACCGCATTGTAAGCAATGTCGGAAGTGGGGTAATCTTCACACAACCCATGTAATGAATAAGGAAAAGAGATACATAGTTGGCTTACACTCGCCATGTCACACAATAGCATAAATATCATTACATTCATCCAGATACAATCAAGGTCCGACTACGGAACCAAAATAAAGATAACCCCAATGCAACAAAGTCCCCGATCGCCCCAACTGGGTTCCACTACTGCTCGTCTCGAAAAGAAACGTAGTATCGTCCTGAGTCCTCAGCAAACTCCCACTTGAGCTCAGTCGAATCTCCTGGAGCGGTCTCATCTGTCCCTGCATCTGGTTTTGGAAGTAATATGTGAGTCACGGGGACTCAGCAATCTCACACCCTCGTGATCAAGACTATTTAAGCTTATAGGTAGGGTAAAAGGTATGAGGTGGAGCTGCAGCAAGCACTAGCATATATGGTGGCTAACATACGCAAATGAGAGCGAGAAGAGAAGGCAAAGGCACGATCGATGAACTATGATCAAGAAGTGATCCTAGAACAAACTACATTAAAGCATAACTCGAGAACATGTTCTCTTCCCGGACTCCTCCGAAAAGAGACCATCACGGTCACACACTCTGTTGATTCATTTTAATTAAGTTTCAGGTTTTCTACAACCGGACATTAACAAATTCCCATCTGCCCATAACCGCGGGCACGGCTTTCAAAAGTTCAAAACCCTGCAGGGGTGTCCCAACTTAGCCCATCACAAGCTCTCACGGTCAACGAAGGATATTCCTTCTCCCAAGACAATCCGATCAGACTCGGAATCCCGGTTACAAGACATCTCGACAATGGTAAAACAAGTCCAGCAAGACCATCCGCTGTGCCGACAAATCCCGATAGGAGCTGCACATATCTCGTTCTCAGGGCACACCGGATAAGCTAAGCATACGGGAGCCAACGTAACCCAAGTTGCCAAGGGACGGCCCCGCACGATGCTCTAGGTTGGACCAACACTCAGAGGAGCACTGGTCCGGGGGTTTAAAATAAAGATGACCCTTGAGTCCGCGAAGCCCAAGGGAAAAAGAGGCTAGGTGGAAAATGGTAAAACCAAGGTTGGGCCATGCTGGAGGAGTTTTGTTCAAGGCGAACTGTCAAGGGGTTCCCATTATAACCCAACTGTGTAAGGAACACAAAATCAAGGAACATAACACTGGTATGACGGAAACTAGGGCGGCAAGAGTGGAACAAAACACCAGGCATAAGGTCGGGCCTTCCACCCTTTATGAAGTATATAGATGCATTAAAGTAGACAAGATATAATAGTGATATCCCAACAATAAACATGTTCCAACAAGGAACAAACTCCAATCTTCACCTGCAACTAGCAACGCTATAAGAGGGGCTGAGCAAAGCGGTAACATAGCCAAACAACGGTTTGCTTGGACAAGGTGGTTAGAGGTTTGACATGGCAATATGGGAGGCATGATAAGCAAGTGGTAGGAATCGTAGCATAGGCATAGCAACAGAGCGAGTATCTAGCAAGCAAAGATAGAAGTGATTTCGAGGGTATGGTCATCTTGCATGCAAAGTTCTCCGAGTTGACGTTAGCTTGATCCTCGTAAGCGTACTCAACTGGCTCCTCGATCACGTACTCATCTCCCGGCTCTACCCAAAGCAAGAACACAAGCAAAGGGAGACATAATCAACCACGTGCAATGCACAAGCAACATGATGCAAAACATGGCATGATATGCGAGATGTGAAATGCAATGCATATGCATGTTTCAGAAAGGAAAGATTGAACCTGGCCTCAACATGGAAAACCAAGAGTTCCACTGGAAAGATGAGTTGATTTCGGTCGAAATCGATATAAAGATCACCTGAATCGGATGCACGGTTTGCAAATGGCAAGCAAAACAAATATGACACCGATCTACGATTAACAGCATGAGGCCATCTAAATGCATCAAGAATAACAAGCTGCTGCACTCTAACATAACAACAAATCACATTGCAGGGATCCACGCAAGATGCTTGACAAAAGATGAGCACTGAGCTACGGCTAATTCACTCAATAGCAGGTTCAAATAAGCATGTCAAAAGTGCTAAAGATATCAGGTTACAGACTTAGTGAAAATAACATGTCAGGAACTTAACATCGGGGAGCAATGTTTAGAGCAAGATAAAAATATGCTACAGGAACATATCATGGCAAAGCAAGGCATGGCATGAATCTACTCAAATCATACAACAAAAGTCCCTTACTAACCATACGCCAAAAGGGATCAGAAAATACAATGGCAACCATGTGAACATAGCAAGTTTCGTTAACAGATTCAGACTTAGTAGAAAACTAGAACATGGCAAAACAGATATTAAGTAGGCATGTTTGCGAGCTCGATGCACTCACCACAAGGCATTTCACGACAAACTAAGCATACACCCAGCAAGTAGACATGGCATAGAATCTAAACATGGCAAGAACAACCTCATAGCATGCATGGATCAACTATAACAACCTCGGCAAAAATGCTTAACACGTAAACATTCTGCCAGGAACATTTTATAGCAAAAGTAGAGCTCGATTGAGTCATCCTAGGGTGCTCAAAAATTTCAAACAAAGACATGGATGGATAGAGCACAACAATATCTACAAAACATCCTTACTGATCATGCTCAAAAGAGGCATGGATCACTCTGTAGCAACAAGAATACATGGCATGAAAATATTAACAGGGCAAAGACTTAGAAGATTTCTAAGTCCCTTAAATCAGCAACATTACTAGAGCTACTTCGCATGCTTGTGCTAGTCACCACAAAGATCACAAAAATACATGGCATACACCCCTGTAAAGATGGCATGGCATACTTCAAAACACATGTAGGGATCAAGTTCATAGGAGGCACACATTAAACATGGCAAAAATGACAAATGTCCAATTACTGATAAGGATCTGAAACTAACATTGCATAGCACTCTTGCAACAGCATTTAGGGCATCAAGATGAGCTCAAATGAACATGGTGCAATGGAATGAAATGAAGTACTCGTCGTGACGAACAATTTGATATGCTACACGCCCATAATGGAGCCACGGGTGTAGAGTTATGATGCAATGAAAAACGCTAAAAATACTGGGGGTGAGGGAAAAAGTCAACCGGCTAGATCCAGATCTAGGGTTCGTGCACGCCTCGGACGGCTAGATCCAGATCTAGGGATCTAAGGCCGGGACGGCGCGGCGGCGAGGAAGGGGCCTCGGGCGCGGCGACCGCGAGGTGGGGTGGCGACCTGGCGGCGGAGGCGGTGGTCGTCGGCGAGCGGGCCCGCGGCGGCCGCTGGTGGCGGGCGGCGGCACGAGTTGTTGCGGGTGGCGCGGCAAGGAGGAAGGTGGCGGCGGGCGCGTGAAGGCGGCGAGGACGCGCGCGGCCAGGGAGGGCCTCCCGCGGGCCGAGCGGGCCGGGGCAGCGGCGGACGGTGGCGCGCCACGTGGAGGCTCAGGAGTGGACGGCGGCAGCGGCGGACATGTCTGGCCCGGCGGGTTTCGTCCGGCGGCGCGAGGAGAGGGAGAGGGCTAGGGTTTGACTGTGATTTTTGGGGGGAGATGTCTTTATATAGGTAGAGGGAGCTAGGAGACTCCAAATTGAGCATGGTTTTCGGCCACGCGATCGTGATCAAACGACCTAGATGATGGAAGGGGTTTAGGTGGGGTTTTGCCACTTTGGAGAGGTGTTGGGCTGCAACACAGACGAGGCCTTCTCGGCTCCTCGGTTAACCGTTGGAGTATCAAACGAAGTCCAAATGGCACAAAACTTGACAGGCGGTCTACCGGTAGTAAACGGAGGCCGCTTGGCAAGTCTCGGTCCAATCCGAGAACGTTTAACACCCGCACACAAAAAGAGGTAGAAAGGGACTTCGAAGGACATAGGAGTGCCGGAATATAAAACGGACAACGGGGAAAATGCCCGGATGCATGAGACGAACACGTATGCAAATGTGATGCACATGATGACATGATATGAGATGCATGACAAAGACAAAAGCAACATGAAGACAAAAACCCGACAACAAGGAAATATCATAACTTAGTGCCGGAAATGGCAAGAGTTGGAATACAAATATGGCAGGTTACATACGGGGTGTTACACCGCAGCCCGCCCAGCCACCCCGCCCCATCAACCCTAGCCGCCGCCGCCGCGCCGGATCTCGCCGTTGACCGGTCGGTTTTATACGGATAACCCTGGTTTTTTTATTTTCTTCGGCTTATTTCGATAGATCGGTTTTTCTGATGGTTTATTTATTTAGCGAATGCCCGTTTTAACGAACGGTTTTCACCATTTAGCCGCAGAGAGCGAACATTCGTTCATTAGCCTGTTCGTCAGTTTTTCTTTTTCTCTGATTTTCCGCGATTATTTACGATCTTGATTTCTGATCCGATATTCGTTTTAGTCTAACTTTTCGCTCGATTATCGGAATCAGGCGATTCAAGCACCTAGAGTTTCGTCTCGAATCCCTCTTTCGGTTTAACCAACTTAAACAAGATTTTGCTACTGTAAAATTTGACTTTAGTCCAGATTAGTAAACAAATCATGTTTCTTTCGCCGTTTGAGTTTTGTTGCTTCGTTTGATTTGATTCTTTTTGCGAACCGGAGTTCTTAAGATGAACTTTCTGGTTAGATCTCTTATTTCAGTTTTGCTTGTGCCCTTGATTGATTCCTTATTGTATGCTTGTTTGTTTGCGATAGAGTACCCGGAGTGCGAAGTGTGCTACTACGAGTCTCTAGGTTTCACGGATCATCAGCAAGGCAAGTAACACTTTGATCATACCTCTTATTACCCAGGTTTTATGCATTAGTTTCAACCCTCAAACATTGCATGACTAGGATTGATAACATGTGGGTATTGGGAAGTAGATGATGAGGTAGAACCTATCACCGTATTTATTATCAAACCTTTGGGAGTTACTTCTATGTTGCTTACACTGCTATGCTATGCTCGTAGACGTGGATTGGGTTTGAGTGTATACATGACAGTTGTGAGTATTGTTAATTAATGGTTAACTTAAGGTGGCAACTTTAATACACATCTGGGTGGATTGAGGCACCTGGGGAATTCCAGTGATTGCCTGTATTTTTGGAAATCCCGGGGTACCGTGTGATTTTCCTATGGACTGCCACCCAGGCTCAAAGGGATCATGAGATTATTCATGCTAGAAACTTCCATGTGTAGCCACAAGCCATTATGGGCTCTGGCATAGTTGATTAAGTCGTGTGAACTCTTACAGTGGGCGCACAAGCCATTATAGCCACAAGCCGCACCCCCGCCTCCCACCACCGCCAGGGCGCGCCGCGGGGCAGGCACCTGTGCATCGATAAGCAGGATGCGATCGAGCCCACCAAGATGATGGACACGATGGCAAGGCCCTCCCGTCATCCCAAAGCCCGGGGCAAGAGCGAGGCCAGGCGCAAGCACGGCGGCTCGACAGCGGCAGAGTTGTCGGGCGGCCCCTCTCTGCTCTCCCCACCGTGTAGGTTCACACAGGAGCAAGGGCATGAAGCGGGCCATGCTGGGGAACAGGAGGCGGCGGTGGACCCGGTGGAGGAGTTCTTCCAAGGAGCAAAGAAGAACCCCCCCCCCCACCCTGCCCCGACGCCATGGCCGTGAAGATTGACAAGGTGATCGCCGCCAAGCTCGACAAGCCACTTTGCTTCGACGACACGGAAGATGGAGGCAGCGGCGACTTGCTGGACATGGGACCGGTCATGTCCCTAGCCCGTCACACCCCGCTGGTAGTGGACACGCACGAGGTGCAGCTGGGCGAGGTCACGCAGAGGGTCACGGAGATGCAGCTCCAAGGGGATGAAGTGGACGACGAACAGCAGCTGCCCCTCTTCTCCAAGCCGGCACCAGCAATCGTCGGGAAACCACCGGCAAGACACAAGACGCCCCTCAAGGCTCGGCCATAGGCCAAGCCGGTCAGGCAGAGCGCCCGCCAAGCTGCCAACCCCTCCCCTATGTCGGTCTCTTAGAGGGCGACGCTCTGGCTGGTGCAGGGCCTCGGCATCCTCGGGCCAAAGGAAAAGATAATGGCACGGGCAGCAGAAGCCCTCATCTGCCGTTTCGACGAACCTTTGTCTGACGATGATATTTAACATCCCAAAATTTCAATTTGGAATTTATACATTAGATCATCATTGCATATCATATTTTATTTGCATTTTGGTTGATCCAAGAAATTCTACGCAACTCAAGGACCCACGGAGAGAGTTGCGGATTTCATTATTTTCATGTTCGAGTTTTCTCGAATTTTAAAAAGAGGATCGTTTGATTTTAAGTATTTTCTCTTCAAATATTTCTATTATAAAAATAAAAGAGAGAGGATAAAATGACTTCCTCAAAATAAATAAACATCGGAGATTTAATATTAAAATCAAATAAGATTTTTATTCAGAGTTTTGTTGCTATTTTATTTGAATTAGGAAAAATGTGTGTTTTTCAAAATTGCATTTTAGGCTCAAATAAACGTTCACCTTGTCCGGCCTATTTTTAGAGGACGGGGAAAATTTATTTTGGGATTTTTGGAGTCCATTTAGTACTTCTTTTCTTTCTTTTTCTGCATGTCGGAATTATTTTGAAAAAAAGAGAAACAAACTTCGGGTCGTACCCGGCCAGGAGACCTCGGGCCGGCTCTTTATAAGCCGCCGCCCCGCACCCCGCAGCCCGCCCAGCCGCCCCGCCCCGTCGGCCCTAGCCGCCGCCGGCGCCTGCCGCAGCCGCGCCTCCGCCGCCGCCGCCCGCCGGATCTCGCCGGATCTCGCTGTTGACCGCCGTTGACCGGTCGGTTTTCTATGGATAACCCCGGTTTTTTTATTTTCTTCGGTTTATTTCCGATAGATAGGTTTTTCCGATGGTTTATTTATTTAGAGAACGCCCACTCATTCGTTCGTTTTAACGAATGGTTTTGACTGTTTAGCCGCAGAGAGCGAACATTCGTTCGTTAGCCTGTTCGTCAGTTTTTCTTTTTCTCGGATTTTCCGCGATTATTTACGATCGCGATTTCTGATTCGATTTTCATTTTAGTTTAACTTTTCCTCATTTATCGGAATCAGGCGATTCAAGCGCCTAGAGTTTCGTCTCGAAGCCCTCTTTCTGTTTAACCAACTTAAACAAGATTTTGCTATTGTAAAATTTGACTTTAGTCTAGATTAGTAAACGAAGCCTGTTTCTTTCGCCGTTTGAGTTTTGTTGCTTCGTTTGATTTGATTCTTTTTGCAAACCGGAGTTCTTAAGTTTAACTTTCTGGTTATATCTCTTATTTGAGTTTTACTCGTGCCCTTGCTTGATTATTGTATGCTTGTTTGTTTGCGATAGAGTACCCGAAGTGCGAAGCGTGCTACTACGAGTCTCTAGGTTTCGCGGATCATCAGCAAGGCAAGTAACACTTTGATCATACCTCTTATTACCCAGTTTTTATGCATTAGTTTCAACCCTCAAACATTGCATGAGTAGGATTGATAACATGTGGGTATTGGGAAGTAGATGATGAGGTAGAACCTATCACTTGTTTTATTTTCAAACCTTTGGGAGTTACTTCTATGTTGCTTATACTGCTATGCTATGCTCGTAGACGTGGATTGGGTTTGAGTGTATACATGACAGTTGTGAGTATTGTTAATTAATGGTTAACTTAAGGTGGCAACTTTAATACACATCTGGGTGGATTGAGGCACCTGGGGAATTCCAGTGATTGCCTGTATTTTTGGAAATCCCGGGGTACCGTGTGATTTTCCTATGGACTGCCACCTAGGCTCAAAGGGATCATGAGATTATTCACGCTAGAAACTTTCGTGTGCAGCCACAAGCCATTATGGGCTCTGGCATAGTTGATTAAGTCGTGTGAACTCCTACAATGGTAGACTAGCAGATGTAGGGGATGTAGGTGGTACTGTCTACCCATCGTAAGGTGCTAACGCTTCTGAAAGACTGTGTCTCGGTCATCCGTTTCTCAAACACCATGTAGTGCGAGAAATCCAACGGAGGAGATCGAGTCTTGTGGGGAATCGTGCGCAAACCTCTGCACAGTGTACAAACTAATCATGGTTAGCCGTGTCCCTGGTTATGGACATCTTGAGTATCTGGTTCTTGGATTATCATGTGGATCTCATCACTCTTAATTATAAAATTTGTTTGGTTGTTAATGATTACTTCTAATTGGGATTGAGAGGGGGTTTACCTTCTCAATGTTTTCAATAAAATTTGTAGTTAAATAAAATATATTCCTTTGTTGTAGGGAAAAATTGGCTTTTCACAAAACATATTAACCATACAGCCTCCACCAGCCATATATGCATATAGTGATAGCTTTATTATGTTCATTACTCTCTTGTGTTACATTGCCAGCATATTCCATGTGCCGACCCGTTTTCGGGCTGCAACGTATCATGTTGCAGACTTTTCAGACAACGAGTAAGGAGCCTTAGGTCGTGGTCTTTCACTTAGTGATGTCGTTGGAGTTGATGGACTCACTTTATCTTCCAAGCCTTCTGTTGTTATCGTGTTAGATGGCCTTAAGCCATATTTATTGTAATAAGTTCTATTTTGAGACATTTGATGTAATAAGTGTGTGATTGCTACTCTGTTATAAATCCTTCAAGTATTGTGTGTGTCAGCATTACCGATCCAGGGATGACACTTACGCACAGAGATCAGACTGGTTGAGGTCTGGTCGCTACACGATATCATGGCCATCGCGAAGCTCACCAGCATCGATGCCCACGCACTCAAGGCGATCGCTGACATGCCTGGCCAGCATGAAGATGCCGCGGTGCCCCGTTCCCCATGTTAGACAACCATAGTTTAGAATTCGGCTGACGACGACCAGCAGTGTGATGGGTAGAGTTAGGTTTTGTTTCCTGCATGACGTGTTGTTACAGTAGCCAGGCTAGGAGGTTAGCTGTTCGTCGGCGGGGGTTTGGGCCTATTGGTGGCCGTCAGTGACCCCAGGATGTACGGATGGTATTCTCGTGTACTAAGCTCCCAGTAGTAATTAGTTGTCAGCATATCAACGTGCACCACCATGATCTCCTCCACCGTAGCATGAGCACTTCTCGGTTTCCCCATGAATGACACAAACATGCCAATCATGAGCTGGAACTTGAGAGGTCTAAAGACACCGGCGAGGCGCTCGGTCATCCGTGACACTGCACAAGCACACAAGCTGGCGATCCTTTGCATACAGGAAACCAAGATCGACTGTTGGTCCACCTGCTTAGCAAGAGAAATAGCAGGCGCATGACTAGACCAATGTATAGTTCTTCCCGCCATAGGAACGATGGGAGGGGCGGTCATCTTCTGTAACTCTAGCATGCTATCAGTGCAGTCTCACTCGATAGGGAAATTCTCTATCACAGCAAAGGTGCAGATTGGATAAACAGGCAAAGATTTCTGGCTAACCATGGTTTACGGGCCCTCGGATGAGGATAGGAAAGATGATTTCCTCGCAGAAATTGCTAGAGTTGCCCCTACGCCTGGACAAGCGTGGCTTATCAACGGCGATTTCAACATTATCCACGAGGCTAGAGACAAGAACAACAACAACATCAACCGTAGGATCATGGGTAAATTTAGAACGGCAATCGACACGGGTGGCCTACGCGAGATCTGATGTCTACTACACAACCTTCTTATTGTAGACGTTGTTGGGCCTCCAAGTGCAGAGGTTTGTAGGACAGTAGCAAATTTCCCTCAAGTAGATGACCTAAGGTTTATCAATCTGTGGGAGGCATAGGATGAAGATGGTCTCTCTCAAGCAACCCTGCAACCAAATAACAAAGAGTCTCTTGTGTTCCCAACACACCCAATACAATGGTAAATTGTATAGGTGCACTAGTTCGGCGAAGAGATGGTGATACAAGTGCAATATGGATGGTAGATATAGGTTTTTGTAATCTGAAAATATAAAAACAGCAAGGTAACTAATGATAAAAGTGAGCACAAACGGTCTTGCAATGCTAGGAAACAAGGCCTAGGGTTCATACTTTCACTAGTGCAAGTTCTCTCAACAATAATAACATAATTGGATCATATAACTATCCCTCAACATGCAACAAAGAGTCACTCCAAAGTCACTAATAGCGGAGAACAAACAAGGAGATTATGGTAGGGTACAAAACCACCTCAAAGTTATCCTTTCTGATCAATCTATCCAAGAGTCTGTAGTAAAATAGCATGAAGCTATTCTTTCCGTTCAATCTATCATAGAGTTCGTACTATAATACACCTTTAGACACAAATCAACCAAAACCCTAATGTCACCTAGATACTCCAATGTCACCTCAAGTATCCGTGGGTATGATTATATGGTATGCATCACACAATCTCAAATTCATCTATTCAACCAACACAAAGAACTTCAAAGAGTGCCCCAAAGTTTCTATCGGAGAGTCAAGACGAAAACGTGTGCCAACCCCTATGCATAAGTTCACGAGGTCACGGAACTCGCAAGTTGATCACCAAAACATACATCAAGTGGATCACGTGATATCCCATTGTCACTACAGATAAGCACATGCAAGACATACATCAAGTGTTCTCAAATCCTTAAAGACTCAATCCAATAAGATAACTTCAAAGCGAAAACTCAATTCATCACAAGAGAGTAGAGGGGGAGAAACATCATAAGATCCAACTATAATAGCACAGCTCGTGATACATCAAGATCATACCACCTCAAGAACATGAGAGAGAGAGAGATCAAACACATAGCTACTGGTACATACCCTCAGCTCCGAGGGTGAACTACTCCCTCCTCGTCATGGAGAACGCTGAGATAATGAAGATGGCCACCGGAGAGGGATTCCCCCCTCCGGCAGGGTGCCGGAACGGGTCTAGATTGGTTTTCGGTGGCTAAGGAGGCTTTTGGCGGCGGGACTCCCGATGTTTTTAGGGTATATGGACATATATAGGCGAAAGAAGTCGGTCAGGGGAGCCACGAGGGGCCCATGAGGGTGGGGGCATGCCCAGGGGGGCAGGCGCGCCTCCCTGCCTCGAGGCCACCTCGAAGCTTCCTTGACTTCAACTCCAAGTCTCCTGGATCATGTTCGTTCCAAAAATCACGCTCCCGAAGGTTTCATTCCGTTTGGACTCCGTTTGATATTCCTTTTCTGTGAAACACTGAAACAAGGGAAAAACAGAAACTGGCACTGGGCTCTGGGTTAATAGGTTAGTCCCAAAAATAATATAAAAGTGTTTAATAAAACCCATAAACATCCAAAACAAATAATATAATATCATGGAACAATCAAAAATTATAGATACGTTGGAGACGTATCAGCATCCCCAAGCTTAATTCCTGCTCGTCCTCGAGTAGGTAAATGATAAAAACAGAATTTTTGATGTGGAATGCTACCTAACATATTTATCAATGTAATTCTCTTTATTGTGGTAAGAATATTCAGATCCATAAGATTCAAGACAAAAGTTTAATATTGACATAAAAATAATAATACTTCAAGCATACTAACCAAGCAATTATGTCTTCTCAAAATAACATGGCCAAAGAAAGTTATCCCTACAAAATCATATAGTCTAGCTATGCTATATCTTCACCACACAAAATATTTAAATCATGCACAACACCGATGACAAGCCAAGTAATTATTTCATACTTTTGATGTTCTCAAACTTTTTCAATCGTCACGCAATACATGAGCGTGAGCCATGGACATAGCACTATAGGTGGAATAGAATGGTGGTTGTGGAGAAGACAAAAATGAGAAGATAGTCTCACATCAACTAGGCGTATCAACGGGCTATGGAGATGCCCATCAATAGATATCAATGTGAGTGAGTAGGGATTTCCATGCAACGGATGCACTAGAGCTATAAGTGTATGAAAGCTCAAAAACAAACTAAGCGGGTGTGCATCCAACTCGCTTGCTCACGAAGACCTAGGGCATTTTGAGGAAGCCCATCATTGGAATATACAAGCCAAGTTCTATAATGAAAGATTCCCACTAGTATATGAAAGGGACAACATAGGAGACTCTCTATCATGAAGATCATGCTTCTACTTTGAAGCACAAGTGTGGTAAAAGGATAGTAGCATTGCCCCTTCTCTCTTTTTCTCTCATTTTTTCTCTTTGTTTGTTTTTTTGTTTTTTTGGGCCTTCTTTTTTTTATGGCCTCTTTTTTTGTCCGGAGTCTTCATCCCGACTTGTGGGGGAATCATAGTCTCCATCATCCTTTCCTCACTGGGACAATGCTCTAATAATGATGATCATCAGACTTTTATTTACTTGCAACTCAAGAATTTCAACTCGATACTTAGAACAAAATATGACTCTATATGAATGCCTTCGGCGGTGTACCAGGATGTGCAATGAGTCAAAAGTGACATGTATGAAAGAATTATGATCGGTGGCTTTGCCACAAATACGATGTCAAGTACATGATCATGCAAAGCAATATGACAATGATGAAGCGCGTCATAATAAACGAAACAATGGTAAGTTGCATGGAAATATATCTTGGATTGGCTATGGAAATGCCATGATAGGTAGGTATGGTGGCTGTTTTGAGGAAGGTATATGGTGGGTGTATGATACCGGCGAAAAGTACGCGGTATTAGAGAGGCTAGCAATGGTGGAAGGATGAGAGTGCGCATAATCCATGGACTCAACATTAGTCATAAAGAACTCATATACTTGTTGCAAAAATCAGCAAAGTATTACGTGCATGCTCCTAGGGGGATAGATTGGTAGGAAAAGACCATCGCTTGTCCCCGACCGCCACTCATAAGGACAACAATCAATAAATAAATCATGCTCTGACTTATTCACATAACGGTTCACCATACGTGTATGCTACGGGAATCGCAGACTTTTCATATCTCAAAACAAGCATCGAGTATCAAACTTATCATAGTATTCAATGCACTTTATATCACTACAAAAAAATACACTTCCGTGATGATACGTGTTTGTCACAGTAGGTTGTGTTTTTTGTCATGCATGTACATCCATGACGATTTTATGACAGAATCAAGATAGCCATACCTGTGTTGTCGTAGAAGTGTTCCATGACATTACCAAAATTATCATCACGGAAGTGTCCACTTCCATGACGATAGATCACGCGTCACAGAAGTGCTTTCGTCAAGGGTGACCGACACGTGGCATCCACCATAACGGAACGCCGTTAAGCTATCGGGTCGGGTTTTGGATCCGATAACCCGTTAACAGCCCCGACCAATGGGGATTTTCCACGTGTAAAATAATCATTGGCTGGAGGAAACACGTGTCGGCTCACCGTTGGGACAGATGTCATCCGCTCATTGGACTGAAGGTGCCTATGATACGGCGACACGTGGCACGACCCAACAAAGGCCCATTCCTGTGAAAAGGCCGGCCCATTTGACTTGGTCAAAAGGTGGCGAGCCGGCCCACGGAAAGCCTGTTAACGGCCTGTTCGCATATAGCCCATTTACAGCCCGCTAACCCAGGGCCCATTACGCCCTATCCGAATTAGGCCCAGTAGCGTCATCTGGGCCGTCCAATATGATTCAGCTCGTTTTAACTTCCGGCCCATGTGTGGCCCATGACTTCTTTCGGCCCATATGAGGACCTTTGTAACTCTTGGCCCATTAACGGCCCGTGGTGAAACTAGCCCGTAATGAACAGTGTATCACTTTATACCCATTAACGGCCCGTTATTCCATTGGGCCGTTTCCAGCCTAAGTTATCTTTCGGCCTTCTCAGGGCCCATTGATTCTTGGGCTCATTTGCAGCATTCGGTTACATACGGCCCGTTACTGTCATTTTCTGCTTGTGGGCCAAATTCAGCCCGTTGTTATAGTCGGCCCGTTTGCGGACCGTTAATACGTTGGGCCATTTTCATGTCAAAAAAACCAGTTGGGCTGTTTTCATAGAGTTATCAAATATGGCCTATTAATAGCCCGTTATGGTCCACGAATAGTACGGCCCATGATTGGCGAAATAATGATACGCCCCATAGAAGGCCCATGGATCCGATGGCCCATATGAGGTCCATGGATAGTACGGCCCGTAGAAGGCCCATGGATCGTATGGCCCATAGAAGGCCCATGGACCCTACGGCCCGTAGAAGGCGCATGGACCCTAAGGCCCGTATAGAAGGCCGATGGATCCTACGGCCGGACGAAGGCCCATGGATCATACGGCCTGTAGGAGGCCCATGGTTACAATAGTCCATGTGTTGCCATGATGATTTTGGCCTAGTTACCAAAAATAGGCTATTGTGGCCACTAGAAAAAAAACAGAAAAAGAACTGCAGTGACTACAAGCAAACAACTAAACAAGACAATAAGGAAATAAATAAGAAATCAATTAATGCTAGTCTATTACTGCTATTACACATATTACATCCACTGGGCATCAAAGTTCACCACCAGTGCAAATATAGGGAACAAAGCAGCACATTACATACACTGGCCGTCAAAATTGGCCACCAGTGCAAATAAACGCGGCAGCAAAACAAGAGCATAACTGAAATAACTTCATAAGAGCTCAAGAAACGTTATCCTGGGTATCCACCATGCTGGCAATAAGCTTAGCAAGCTGATTAGCTTTGTCCTGTTTGGCGCTAAAATCCTCCAACGCTTGCTGTTGCACCAGAAAGTATGCATCTGAATGCTCCAGGGACTTCCGCGGTCCTTCCGCTTCTTGTCGCAGCACAGCTGGTCGATGTCTTTCAGCTTGTAGCTGAGACTCAAAAAACCGAAATGATTTAGACAGTGAGTTTGAATAGCTTGTGCAAGCGGTAGTGGCCAGTAACTCGAACACTAAACCAAGACAGGACTTTGGGGTTGTCTCGCTGTCTTCAAGATAGTCTTCCTTAGCTGTTTTATCAGCTTTGTTGGAGACCAACAAGGATGTGTCACTATCCTGAACCTTATTTGCATTACTTCCTTTACCATTGCTTAATAAGGCACTCTTCCCCAATATTCTGTCAGCATTCTAAAAGAAGAAACAAGCAGACACATAACAAGTTTAGCATGTACTAGTATATGAAACTCATTTCGGTGAACCAGTTCATTAGTAAGGTGGATAGGATTAAACTACCAAGTCTTCTATTGCCAAGTACTAGTACATAATAAAAGCATCAAACAAACATATATCTATGTCCTATGGTCACTGCATTGTCTTGCCAAATCAAAATAGAGACATGGTTCAAATCATATCAGTTCAAGACAAAGCAGTAGTGAAAGAATACAAAGCATGGGAAACTACATGGCACAACAAGATTTCAGATGGGTACCATGTGTCTACATGTACAACAACACTATTGGCTCTGTTGTGATGCTAGTAATGTGCATGATATGAAAGTCAACTGTATACACAATTGAAATTGAAATCAATAGAGCTATTGATAAGAGCAAATCTATTAAAGAAACATGCATGAACATACCTGCTATGCCATTGGAGTTTCGATTGGATCCTTCAATTTAAAAATAAGTTTGTATGAGTAAATACAGTGATACAAGAGCAAAACAATCATAGTTAAAAAAGGCGCGCCTAAGCGAGCGCTTAAGCGCGCCTAGGCTCTAGGAGTTGGCAAAACGCATTGCGCATACCTACCCATAATATGTGCATAACTGCGCATAAGCATGCGCTTTGGTCAGTAAAGCGCAAGGCGGTGGCAAAACGCACAATTAATGCCTAGCGCTTTTTTGAACTATGATAGCAATGGAATCTTAAATTAGAACTGTTGTTCTTCAGGTTTAGGCACTAGTTCTACATGAACAGAGTACAGTAAGACGCAAGAATATAATACTTAAAAATAGAAAATGAGCTCATAGACCATACCACATTCTTGGTTCGGGACCAGTACAGAACAAGGCATTCCCAGTCATCGTCCAGTAAATGTGTCTCAGGAGAACGTAAGGGAATTTGATGAGTTTCTTTGCCGGTGAAGTACATTTTCTTCAGGTAATTCTGATACTGCCACCAAGCATTCTTGAAGATAGCAGAGGTATTAGCACAGGTTACCTCATCCTAAATTTCCAAATCGGTCCTTCTCTATAGAGAAAAATGGGAAAATTTGCTATATTATAACCATCATGGAGGTAGGATGTATGGGACAAAGCAAAGTAATTGCCATGAATAACATTACTTACACATAACTCCTGGACAAACACCTACAACTGGCATTTTCCTTCATCTTCAGTATAATATTTCCAAGATGGGAAGATACACACTTATGATTTAACAACATGAAATGCGATAGATGCTAAACTATGACTAGCTGGTTGTGCTTCCTCCACAGGAATAGGCGTACTAACTGGTGGAGTTGGGGTTCGCCGTGATAGTACTGGCCCTTTGGGCACTGGAGCTGCCTTACTAACTGCTCTTGTTTGGGAGCTCTGTGGTGGAGATGGTGCTGTGTCAACAGAAACTGGGTTACTATCGGCTAGGGTTGGGGTTAGGTTGGGTGAAGCCGGTTCTCTGTCCATCGCAGTAGGGGTACAATCTGCGGGAGTTTGGGTTATGTGTGTTAGGGATGGTTCTTGTGCATGTACAACCAGGGTGCTATCTCCACCAAGAGGTAGCACTGTTTTATTTGAAGACCGTGTTTTTAGTCCGCTGGATACTGGCATCACCCGCTCCAATTCAAATGGCTGATAAACAGGAAACATAGTTGAATGTATAGACAGTGTATGAGAGACAAATGCAATAGATAGTGTGGAAAAAAGAGGGCATGAAATAGTTGATATGTATATTGTTTAACTAAAATGGATAGCATGATATAATTTCACATATATGATGTCTATCTAAACTGGATAGCATAGCATAACATAATTCAAAGATATGATGAATAACTAAACAGGATCGCATGACATAATTCACCTACATGTTATCTAAGTAATCAGGATCGCATCATTTAATTCACATATGTGATTTATATGCTAAACAGAGGGCATTCGATATGATGTCTGAACTAAGAACATGGTGTTGAATATTGTGTATATGATGTCTAAACTATGCAATGCAAGACACCGTATGCATGATATGAGTGGCATAACCGTGCCAAGTTAGAGCATACACCTCAGTGGGGGAATAGGACTGGTCATCTTTCTCTGAATCCATCTCTGAGGAGCTACCGGGACCCAACAAGAGATCTACTTCGACAGGTAGCACTGTCTGCTCTGAAGGCCTTGTTTTCACTCCAGATTTTTCCATCTCCCACCCAAATGGCTGATTCATGGGAAGAGTAGTTTAATGTACAAACATTGTTGACAAATGGAAATGTAATGAAGAAAAGGATGTGCAAGATATCATTCAAATATATGATGCCTGGTTAAATAGGATGGCATTACACATTTCACATATATTATGGCTGGCTAAAAGACATGTGTAGGATCGAAAGTATGTCTATAGGGGGGTGATTAGACTACTTGACCAAATAAAAAATCTAGCCTTTTCCCAATTTTAGTTCTTGGCAGATTTTAGCTATCTTAGCACAAGTCAAGCAATCTCCACACAATTCAAGCAAGCACGCAAAAGAGTATATGAGCAGCGGAAAGTAAAGCATGCAACTTGCAAGAATGTAAAGGGAAGGGTTTGGAGGATTCAAACGCAATTGGAGACACGGATGTTTTTGTCGTGGTTCCGATAGGTGGTGCTATTGTACATCCACGTTGATGGAGACTTCAACCCATGGAGGGTAATGGTTGCACGAGTCCACGGAGGGCTCCACTCACGAAGGGTCCACAAAGAAGCAACCTTGTCTATTCCATCATGGTCGTCGCCCACGAAGGACTTGCCTCACTAGCGGTAGATCTTCACGAAGTAGGCGATCTCCTTGCCCTTACAAACTCCTTGGTTCAACTCCACAATCTTGTCGGAGGCTCCCAAGTGACACCTAGCCAATCTAGGAGACACCACTCTCCAAGAAGTAACAAATGGTGTGTTGATGATGAACTCCTTGCTCTTGTGCTTCAAATGATAGTCTCCCCAACACTCAACTCTCTCTCACAGGATTTGGATTTGGTGGAAAGAAGATTTGAGTGGAAAGCAACTTGGGGAAGGCTAGAGATCAAGATTCATATGGTTGGAATGGAATATCTTGACCTCAACACAAGTGTAGGTGGTTCTCTCTCAGAAAATGTGTATTGGAAGTGTAGGTATGTTCTGATGGCTCTCTCCACGAATGAAGAGTGGGTGGAGGGGTATATATAGCCTCCACACAGAATCTAACCGTTACACACAATTTGCCAAACTCGGTGGGACCGAATGGTTAAACTCGGTCGGACCGATTCAGCAAACCTAGTGACCGTTAGGATTTTCGGTGGGACTGAGATGCAACTCGGTAGGACCGATATGGTTAGGGTTAGGGCATAACGTAATCTCGGTGTGACCGATTACACAAACTCGGTGGGACCGATTTTGGTAATAAGCTAACCAGAGAGTTGGTCAGGTAAACTCGGTGGGACCGATTCGCTCATCTCGGTGAGACCGAAATGTTACAAAAGGGAAACAGAGAGTTTACATTGCAATCTCGGTGGGACCGATCGCTCATCTCGGTAAGACCGAAACGTTACGAAGGGAAACAGAGAGATTACAATCCCATCTCGGTGAGACCGAGATCCCTATCGGTGAAACCGATTTGCCTAGGGTTTGTGGCAGTGGCTATGACATTTGAAACTCGGTGGCGCCGGATAGATAGAATCGGTGGGGCCGAGTTTGACTTTTGGTTTAGGTCATATGTGGATGTGGGAAGGTAGTTGAGGGTTTTGGAGCATATCACTAAGCACTTTGAGCAAGCAAGCCATTAAGCAACACCTCATCCCTCCTTGATAGTATTGGCTTTTCCTATAGACTCAATGTGATCTTGGATCACTAAAATATAAAATGTAGAGTCTTGATCTTGAAGCTTGAGCCAAACTTTTTGTCCTTAGAATTTTGAGGGATCCACTTTCCTCATCCATGCCATGCCATTCATTGAGCTTTTCCTGAAATATTAATCTTGGAATAATGTTAGCTCAATGAGCTATATGTTGTTAGGAATTACCAAAACCACCCGGGGATAGTTGCACTTTCAATCTCCCCCTTTTTGGTAATTGATGACAACATATAGATCAAAGCTTCGACAAATGATAATAAGAGTGAAAGATATTGTCGCTTTGAGAAGTATGTGAAAAGCAAGAGCTCCCCCTAAATTTGTGCATATCTTAAGATTTGCTTTGGACTGCAAATGCACAATGAGTTAGGATCATGGGTTACTCTTCCATGTCACATACATCTTGGTGGAGCGCTCAAAATGATAAGAATTAATACATGCACTCATCACCAAGCAAAGTGAATGATCATATAAGGATAAGTAAGATAATATCATCTAACAAGCATAAGTGTAGCTTATGATCAACCACATGATCATCAATGTCTCACAGATAATAGCATAGTATCTCAAGCAATCAAAAGACAAACAAAGTTCAACCACCAAAGCAAGAGAGAATAAAAAGCAACGCTCTCTCTCGAAGCCTATGATCTATACATTTTCTCCCCCTTTGGCAACAAGTTACCAAAAAGTTCATAGAAAATGCATAGCACTAAAACGTCTCTCAGGCTTGGTCTTCAGGTGGTGGTGTCCGGAGAACTCCAAGGACGAAGGCTTCAGTTGAAGTAGATGGAGCTGATGGGGTAGGTGCTGGAGCTGGTTGGCACTGAAGCTGTAGCTGGTGCAGATGAAGTGGCTCTAGTGTCTGGTACAGGCACTGCAGCAGATCTCTGAGCTCGAGGCACTCTGGCAAATGCATCAGTGGTTGTCTTGCCCTTCCTCTCCTGCATATCATCTTGAAGTTGCTCCACAACAGACTGAATCTCAGTTACTTTCACATCCAAGTCATAGAATTTTTGCTCCACGATTCTTTCCAAAGCTCTCCTGGTTTTGAGTCAGGGTGGCCAGTCCCTTCTCAATCCTCAGAGTGGATGCAATCAGGTAGCCAAGCTGATCTTGCTTGCTCTTCAGGAGATACTGAGATGCTTCTTCAGTAGTTGGCATCCTTGCAGCCTTTTCAGCTTTGCCTTCTCCTTTCTTGGCTTGTGCATGCACAGAAGATGGTTCACCCCTCATTCATAACCACAATGTTGTCCTCGAAGTCTGGATAGATAGGCATGTGCTCCTTGTCCAGCAAATATGTACCAGTGCCCATCTTAGAGTTGATTAGCTCCTGGATCTGTGGGGCATACCCACAACTCCTCTTCTGATCTGCAGCTGTCCTCTTGATAGTTTCAACTATTAGGCTCATGACTTTGGAACTTCTGTGGGACATCAAATATATGTAGCAAGTTAATTGCATGGCCTCTGATCATTGTGATCACCAGACTTGGGCAAAGAGTGTGCCTAGGATCCAATTGATTGTAGGCAGCCCTGACAGAAGTGGACTGACCCAAACTTGAGTCTCAAGATCATCTTCAGGAATCTCCTTGTACATTTTGCCATAGAGTTGTGATCCATCTTTTCTTGGCATAGACATCCAAGTCATCTTCTTTCCTTAGGGCATTGATCAGATTTGCCCATTCCTCAATAGTTGAGTGGTACCTTGTACCTTCAGACATCCATACTATCCTGCCATCTGGATAGAAGTGTGCTGTGGAGTAGAATTGCATTATGAGCTCCTCATTCCACTTTGTGAGCTTCTGCCCAACAAAGTCTGCAACTCCACAAGCACTGAAGCTGTCAAACACACCAGGATAGTGTTCCTCATTTTCCTTGATGTACTTCCAGTCGACCCACCTCATTCACACACTATAGGCTTCTTGTCCAGCAGCACTGTCTCATAGAAATCCTGTTGTTCCTTTGTGTGGAACCTGTAATCAACAGCAGTCCTTCTCCTGGTAGCATATGGATCTGTCTCTCTCCATTTCCTCAGTCCTGAGTCTCTC
Organism: Triticum aestivum; assembly: GCF_018294505.1. Lineage (NCBI taxonomy): Eukaryota > Viridiplantae > Streptophyta > Magnoliopsida > Poales > Poaceae > Triticum > Triticum aestivum. The sequence goes on from NC_057800.1 coordinate 231,504,719, forward strand.
CTGATCTTCATGTTCTCAGCCACAGGATGAGCATCATTGTGGTCTGGAATTTTTGGCTTCAATTTTCTCAGAACATGCTCTTCATCTTCTTCTTCCGCAACAGTCTCAGGCACTGGGCCTTGTTCTTCTCAGCAGCTGGTATGTTTCTGGTATTTCTCTTTGGTGCAGTCTTGGGCTTGGAGGCAGCTTTGGGTGCTTCTTTGGGCTTTGATGATGCAGCCCCTGTCCTGATAGCATCACCCATAAGCTTCTGTGCCTTGGGTGTTGGTGCAGCAAACTCTTCTTCCTCTTCTTCTTCCATCATGGAAGCCTTTCCAATCACTCTGGCCATGGTCTTCTTGACCCTTTCCTTCCTTTTCTTTCCTTCTACAGCAGGCTCTTTGGGTTGAGATTCCAAAGATGCTTGAGAGGATGCTCTGGCCTTAGACATTGGTTGTCTTCCTACTGGCCTTCTGATCTTCATCCCTGGCTTAACTACAGCTGAGTTGTACTCCTTCTTAACCACTTTCTTCTTTGATGTGGCCTCATCCTCAGTGGCCACATAGTCTTCATCCTCAGACTCTGAAGTTTTCTTCTTGCTTGCTCTAGTGGCAGCCTTTGGCAAATTGCTTGGGGTGCTCCTGCTACCATCATCTGAACTGCTAGAGGAACTAGTGCCCTCACTCAGGTGAACCTGCTCCTCTGACCTGTTCTGGCTGTCACTCTGGTCAGACATGTTGCAAACACTAACTGCAGACCCTGTGAATAGATATAGATGAGATAGAGTGGATGAGCATCACAAAATACAGAGATTTTTTCAAAAGAATGAGTCAAAAACTTAGTTTTAGTTTTCCACAGAAAGCATTTCAGATCAACCAATTTGCAAACTCGGTGATACCGAAGCAGCTGTTGGAACCTAAACTAGTGAACTCGGTCAGACCGAGTCACAGTTCGGTGGCACCGAGACTGCTAGGGTTTCACAAAGTCCTGAACTCGGTCACACCGATTTGCAATTCTCGGTCAGACCGAGAACCACATGTGCAATGGCCTTGGCCGAATCGGTGGAACCGAGTTCTGCAACCCGGTGGGTCCGAGATGGTTTCGGCGGAAACCTAACCCTAAATTTTCGATTCAACTCTAATCTACGGAGTGTTTTGACTGGATAGAAGCGTTTCAATCGTGGTAAGAATCATAATGAACACAATGTGCTAGGAATCGGACGGGGATAGCACTGTGATCGAGTCCATACCCTAGTTCGGCGATGAACTCGCTACGGCGGCAACGGCGGGGAAGAATTCCGTTGACGGCGGCGGAGACCAGCGACAGGAGGCGGCTGGCGACGAGGAGGACGATCCGGAGACCCAGGAGGCAGAGCGAGCTATGCGCGGGCGAAGGGGTTTCGGAGAAATTTCCAAAATTTTGCCCGTGAGTATATATAGCCCGACCCTGTCGGTGTGACCGAGTGGAACAACTCGGTGGCACCGAGATGCATAACTGTTGACAGTTACAGCAACTCGGTGTGACCGAAAAGTTCAAATCGGTTGCACCGAGATTGAAAACCTAGATCGACTTAGTGATCTCGGTATGACCGAAATGGATGAATCGGTCAGACCGAAACACACAAAGAAGTTTTGGAAGTTTAAGTCTATGACGAATCGGGGACTCCGAGTGCTCCTCACACAGAGTGGTTCGAATCTGACTTGATCAAATTTTGTGATGTAGCATGAATAGAGTTTGAGACGAGAAAAGCATAGATAGCTAGAGAGGGTTCTTAGGCATTCTTGTCCATCCACTTGGCAAAAGAAAAGAAAACCAATCAATCAAAACAACAAAGTGGATGTCCTCGAATGAGTAAAATATGCAATCAACATGCTCACACAATAAAATGGCAATTGAAATATGTGGCAAAGCATGCACAACCAATTCTAGCATCTATCAAACAATTTGCGATGACTAGGTCATCTATATATGAGTATATTGACTTAGGAGTCAAATGAGAACATTTGATCATAGGTCATACTCATCGTTTAAGCACAAGTGGGGTTACCACTTTTACATAAAGCATTGTTGTGTTCACACCATTAGAGTTGCTTTAGCTCAATTCTTAGAGTAAAGCTCCCCCTAGATGTGAGATCCCCCCTAAGAGGGATGAACTAACCTTGGGTTTTGTCGATGATGACTTCATGTAGATGTTGAAGATGTGGATGCTCAATGTTGATGTAGATCATTTGGAGCTATCCATTGGAGTGAGTTGCACTTTCAATACCTACACGGGTTAGTCCCACAAGGAACAAACAAGGATATCCATAGACATAGAGTGATGCACACACAAGATGATGTCTATGAAAGCTTTTAGGTTACCTTGTCCCTTGTCTTACCAACAAGAGGGTTTGTGACTCCTTGAACTAGTGCAAGATGTGGAAGTTGATTGCACTTGTTCTTGCCAAGATGATAAGAGTGAAGTATGTTGGCGGAGTCACCCTCAAGAACTCTCTAGTTCTTCTTCTTCGGGATCCACACCATCTTGATGGGAATCCTCGGTGTTGTAGTTGTACTTGATGAAGTGGAACTTGAAGTAGTCTTGGGAACCCACTTGACCAAGGCCTTAGGAGCTTCTTCAAATGCATCAATTTCCTCTTGAAGCTTGTCCTTGCCTTTTTGCTTGTGGTCTTGTGGTGGAAGATCATCTTGAGCTTGTGTCCCTTTGAGAGAAGTAGGATCATACTTCTCTTGTTGAGGAACAAACTTCGTCTTGGGGTATTGATCTTCTTCCCACTCAACTCCATTGGCATTGAACTTTCGTTCAAAACCAACACCTTGATTCTTCCGGTGCCTTCCTTGCTTGCGTACAATTTCCTCGAATTGCTTACTTCCGGCAAGGCTCTTGTAAACACCTTTCTCTATAATTCCCTTCAATAAGCTATTTTCTTGCTCAAGTGTAACTTGGCTAAGAGAATCATTAGTGGAATCAAGAGAACTACTAGAAGCAACAATATTGGATTTAGCATGATTATTGTTACTACTAGAGGAAGAATCTTTCTTGTTCTTGTTACTAGACTTGACTTGAGGCATGTAAGTGGATAAGAGTAAACGCTTGGCAATGTAAGAAGAACTTTTCTTGCGAAGATCATCATTGATTGCTTTTAAGAACTCATGCTCTTGCTCAAGGTTGAGCTTTTCAAAGCGCAATTTCTCATGAGTCCTTAAAAGTTCTCGATGATCTCCTAAGATAGTTTCATGAGCTAACTTAAGAGTGTTTAGTTCTTTAGTTAGAGACTCAATCTTCTCCTTATCATTGTCATTCGTTTTATCTTGATTAGCATGATTAATTGACGTTTCATCATAGTATTCATCACTAGAGTTGTCAACAAGTAAATCATCATCACCTAACAAGTCATCTTCATCACTATTGAAATCAACATACTCGGGGTGTGATACCTTTGGGCCTTTAGCCATGAAGCATGTTCCAACTCCTTCATTTGGTGAGTCAAATATGTCGTAGGAGTTGGTTGTCACAAGTGCTAGACCGGCAACACCTTCATCTTGAGTATATTCGGAGTCGGAGTGATAGCTTCTCTCGGAGTGGTTGTCGGAGTCGGAGCCGGATACCCATTCACCAACATGAGCTTGATGTCTTCGTTTTGTGTAGCTCCTTGATGACTTGTCCTTTCTTTCCGAATCCTTGCTTCTCCGTGAGGGTCTTCGTTCATAACGATCATCTCTACTCCTTCTTTCTCTAGATGGTGATTCTTCTCTTCTACTTCTTCTCTTGGGAGAATCTTCTCTTCTCTTGTAGGGGGCCGTACACTCATTGGAATAGTGTCCGGGCCTTCCACAATTGTAGCAGTTTCGCTCTCGACTAGAAGATCTTTTGTCATTGTAGGACCTTGATTTGGAGCTTCTCTCTTTGCTTCTACTCTTGTAGAACTTGTTGAAGTTCTTCACCATTAAGCTCAATTCTTCATTGAAGGTTTGTTTCTCACTCGATGATGTGGGGGCTTCACATGAGGCTTTGTAAGCACCACTTGATTTGTTGTGAAGTTCCTCTTTATCCTTGAGTGACATCTCATGAGCAACAATTCTTCCGATGACTTCCGTTGGCTTGAGATCTTTGTAATTGGGCATCATTTGGATCAATGTGCACACGGTATCATATTTTCCATCCAAGGCTCTTAGGATCTTCTTGATGATGAATCTATCGGTCATCTCTTCACTCCCTAAGCCGGCAATCTCATTTGTGATAAGAGCAAGCCTAGAGTACATTTCAGCGACACCTTCACCATCCTTCATTTTGAACTTGTCAAGTTGACTTTGAAGCACATCCAACTTGGATTCCTTGACGGAGTCGGTACCTTCATGCATGTCAATCAAAGTATCCCAAATTTCCTTTGCATTCTCAAGACGGCTGATTTTGTTGAATTCTTCGGGGCACAATCCGTTGAAGAGGATATCACAAGCTTGAGCATTGTATTGTAGCATCTTCAACTCATCCGCGGTAGCTTCACGATTTGGTTCTTTCCCATCAAAGAATTCACCTTGCAAGCCAACACACACAATAGCCCAAACGGCGGGGTTATGTCCAAGAATATGCATTTTCATCTTATGCTTCCAACTAGCAAAATTAGTACCATCAAAGTAAGGACCTCTACGGTGATAATTTCCCTCGCTAGACGCCATACTCTCCTAGGTTGTGAAACCAAGGCTATGACCACCAAAAGCTATGGAAATCAAAGCAAATGGAGACCAAAGCTCTGATACCACTTGTAGGATCGAAAGTATGTCTATAGGGGGGGTGATTAGACTACTTGACCAAATAAAAATCTAGCCTTTTCCCAATTTTAGTTCTTGGCAGATTTTAGCTATCTTAGCACAAGTCAAGCAATCTCCACACAATTCAAGCAAGCATGCAAAAGAGTATATGAGCAGCAGAAAGTAAAGCATGCAACTTGCAAGAATGTAAAGGGAAGGGTTTGGAGGATTCAAACGCAATTGGAGACACTGATGTTTTTGTCGTGGTTCCGATAGGTGGTGCTATCATACATCCACGTTGATGGAGACTTCAACCCACGGAGGGTAACGGTTGCGCGAGTCCACGGAGGGCTCCACCCATGAAGGGTCCATGAAGAAGCAACCTTGTCTATTCCATCATGGCCGTCACCCACGAAGGACTTGCCTCACTAGCAGTAGATCTTCATGAAGTAGGCGATCTCCTTGCCCTTACAAACTCCTTGGTTCAACTCCACAATCTTGTCGGAGGCTCCCAAGTGACACCTAGCCAATCTAGGAGACACCACTCTCCAAGAAGTAACAAATGGTGTGTTGATGATGAACTCCTTGCTCTTGTGCTTCAAATGATAGTCTCCCCAACACTCAACTCTCTCTCACAGGGATTTGGATTTGGTGGAAAGAAGATTTGAGTGGAAAGCAACTTGGGGAAGGCTAGAGATCAAGATTCATATGGTTGGAATGGAATATCTTGACCTCAACACAAGTGTAGGTGGTTCTCTCTCAGAAAATGTGTATTGGAAGTGTAGGTATGTTCTGATGGCTCTCTCCACGAATGAAGAGTGGGTGGAGGGGTATATATAGCCTCCACACAGAATCTAACCGTTACACACAATTTGCCAAACTCGGTGGGACCGAATGGTTAAACTCGGTCGGACCGATTCAGCAAACCTAGTGACCGTTAGGATTTTCGGTGGGACTGAGATGCAACTCGGTAGGACCGATATGGTTAGGGTTAGGGCATAACGTAATCTCGGTGTGACCGATTACACAAACTCGGTGGGACCGATTTTGGTAATAAGCTAACCAGAGAGTTGGTCAGGTAAACTCGGTGGGACCGATTCGCTCATCTCGGTGAGACCGAAATGTTACAAAAGGGAAACAGAGAGTTTACATTGCAATCTCGGTGGGACCGATCGCTCATCTCGGTAAGACCGAAACGTTATGAAAGGAAACAGAGAGATTACAATCCCATCTGGTGAGACCGAGATCGCTATCGGTGAAACCGATTTGCCTAGGGTTTGTGGCAGTGGCTATGACATTTGAAACTCGGTGGCGCCGGATAGATAGAATCGGTGGGGCCGAGTTTGACTTTTGTTTTAGGTCATATGTGGATGTGGGAAGGTAGTTGAGGGTTTTGGAGCATATCACTAAGCACTTTGAGCAAGCAAGCCATTAAGCAACACCTCATCCCTCCTTGATAGTATTGGCTTTTCCTATAGACTCAATGTGATCTTGGATCACTAAAATATAAAATGTAGAGTCTTGATCTTGAAGCTTGAGCCAAACTTTTGTCCTTAGAATTTTGAGGGATCCACTTTCCTCATCCATGCCATGCCATTCATTGAGCTTTTCCTGAAATATTAATCTTGGAATAATGTTAGCTCAATGAGCTATATGTTGTTAGGAATTACCAAAACAACCCGGGGATTGTTGCACTTTCAACATGAGACTGCATAATTCCCATATATGATATAGAAACTAAACAGGTGGCATTACAGAACATGTCTAAACTAAGCAGATGTCATATATGATGTCAAAAGTAGGCACTGCAAGGCAACATATGCATGATATGACTAACATCATCATGCCAAGGTAGAGAAAACACCTTGGGGGTAAATAGGAGTGGTCAACGGTGTCTGAATCCGCCTCAGAACAGATATCTTCCTCTGGATTACAATCTAGAGAGGGGTGGGGAGGGTTTGCCATTGAACCCACCGTGGAGCGATGTCTGCATGACATTGTATTGCCGCGCAAAAATCTTCTCTTTTTCTTGACATGTTCAGCATGACTCTGTACAATATCTGACATGCATGCGAAAAAAATATGGTGAGATTATGTAAGGAGAGCATGCAGAAATTTAGAGTGATGCTAACAACCAGTGGATCGACGTTTTTCTGTTGAACCAAAATAGCCCTAATGGATCGACGTGAATGTATAGTAATAAGTGATGCACAAGTGTACAACCTCTTTGTCTTAGCCGTGTCGACCTCAGCATCATTGGGTTGGTCGCTGAACGTGTGGAGGAAGATCTGAGGAATCTGTAGACGGCATCCAGGGCACTGCTCTGTTGTGATGGATCGTTCTGTCATTGGAGCAGCTCCGGTGAGCCGTAACACGTCAAGGCTGAAGCAGCACAAGACAGACATCGTCAATCTCACGTGGGATTCTAATAGCATCTCCAATAGATGATGTAAAATAGATGTAAAATTAACATCACCAAAAACCACCTGACTACAACAGATGAGGTAAAAACTGTTGACTCTGAACTTAACTATCGAAAGTGAAATTTACTGTGGAATCTGAATGCTACTGTCGAAACTAAACGCAATAGTAGCAGAGAGGCACTTGACATGTAGTTTAGGGAGGGCCTGCAGTTCATCTTCAACCTGCACCCCCTTGAGCCTCCAGCCACCACCGGCCGAACCGCTGGCCCCAGCGCTGCCTCGCCGCCCCGAAACAACTCGCCACTGTCGCCCCAGCCAGCCCTCTAGGCCCCCCGCCCCCACCCTGAACACTAAGATAGATAGTCGGGTACCTCTCCAGCGAGCCCCCGTCCCCGCTGCGGGTGGTTCTTCCTTAACTCCGGCGAGCCCCCCAACCCCTGAAAATCGACAGACCCAAAAGTCGATTCAGTCGACTGAAGTGTGGCTTAATCGGAGCAGAGCAGCAGCACGAGCGAGGGGGAGTGCAACAACAGCAGCTTGGCGAGCGAGCGATTGAGCGAGAGCCAGAGCAGCAGTAGCATCGCAAGCAAGCGAGAGCCGGAGCAGCAGCAGCAGATCCGGCTGGTATGGACGCCGCCGCCGAAGGGGCCTCGCACTGGGGGAGAGCCGCCATGGAGATGTCGCCCGCTGCGCCGGCTTCAAGGTAGCCGCTCCATGGGGGTGCAGGATGGAGCACCGTCGGCGCTGGGAGGTCGAGTTAAGGAGAAGGTGCGATGCAATGACTGTACAACCTCTTTGGTGGCATCGAGTAGGCCTTGGCTTCGTTCGAGGAGTCGGTGAGGATGTTGCGGTTCTGGTGGAGCAGGTTAAGGCGGCGCTGTGGGGATGGAGCAGCTGCGATAGACGAGGCGATCGTCGGAGCAGCTCCTTGGAGGTGGAGGAACGGGCGGCTGAACCGGAGGGACGGCGAGATGGACGACGGATCCTCATCCGGGGAGGTGGACGAGGGACGTCGAGCTGTTGTGGTGGACGACATCGTCAGGGAAGAGGCTCCGGCTGGGCAGCGGTGATGTGGTGGACGAAGGAGGGTGGGGTTTCGCGGCTGGAGCACAGAGATTATGGCGGACTGGGACTTCGAATGGCGAAAAGGGGCCGATGGGAGGGGGTGAAGCATGACTTAGGGACGCGCTTGTCCAAAATGTAGGGTGTGTTACAAAAGTACCCCCCACTGATTTGAACTAGCGGCCCTTTCGGCTCAGGGTTAGAAGGGGGATTTCGCGTGTCAAGATTTGGCAGCTGGAGGGAGTTTTCGCGCGTGTTGTAATTTCGGGATAGCAAGGCGCGGGTTGTGAAGGCGCCAGTTTTGGGAGCACGATATCTAAATTTTTGGGATATAACAAGACGCGGGTTGAATTTTAGGGACAAGCCTAACGTGTAGTAATATTGTACTTGTAGGTACCAAATCAATTCGCACTTGCCTCAACCAAAAAGAAAACGAAAAAAATAAAACTATTCACACCACACAAAGAAAGAGTCTTGCCCCGTTTTACTATACAAATGCTATTCAAAGCTACTCCCTCCTTCCATCTATATAGGGTCTAATGCGTTTTTCGATGCTAACTTTGACCAAATATTAGAGCAATGATATATGACATGCAACTTACACAAAGCACACAGTTAAATTCGTCTGTGAAAGGTTCTTTCAATGATATAATTTTCACATTGTGCATGTCATGTACTATTAATCTTGTCAATAGTCAAAGGCGGTCTTAAAAATCTCATTATGCCCTATATAGATGGAAGGAGGGAGTATGAATCCATGTTATGTCCGATTAAATTTTTTCGCTTGTTGTATAATGCATGTATCCTACTCATACCAACATTTTAGTGCATTCCAAATGTATATACTACCACTGCAATTCAAACTAAATTTGAATTCGTTTCTCTATTTCAATAAGAATCTACAATCATGATTGTTGCCAACTTCAACCATCATAGTTTCCTTGCTATCCGCCAGATATAAATCGGACGGCCTATAATGCAGGATGGCAGGCACACCATCATCAACAACTCCGTTTTCTTATAAGAGTAGAGATAAAATATATTAAATGTAGTATAACATGTTCATAACCACACCATGTGCATCACCGTTATATATATTCACACATGCGTCAGTTTGAAACACTATGATAAATTCTTCAAATATCTGAATTCGCTTTTTATAATGAAGTATATATGATTTCCGTTCGTCTTTTACACCCACACAACCCTCTTATCTTTGTAGCTAGCGTTAACTTTCTCTTGTGCATGCACACGCCCGCATCCCTCTCACCCTCCCTCAGCATTCTCTAGCTCCATCGCGCAAATTCGTCTTTTCACTTTAGGTCGTTCACCCATGGTGTGTGTAGGCCCCCCAGCTCCTTCTTTATGGCACACATCGATCGATATGCCTCTCTAGCCAGGTGTGCCTAGCACAAACACAAGCTTCCCCTCTTCTCTTGTCACCGTCCATGCCTCACTCCCACCACTCTTTTCATCGTTCTCGTACTCGCACACTCCTCCCCCTCGATATAGTATGCCTCTCGTACCACCTCCTACATGCATCCCTCTCTCTCTATCCTTCTCCTCGTGCCTCATTTGCTTCTAACACACACATGCATGTATACCGATCGATCTCCCAACATATACCTAGATCGACTTTAACTACCCCCCCATCGATCGACGTACCTCACAAGTTATGTCTCTCCTTTCTCTAACAAAGGGCGATTGATCTTCCTATGTAGTTACGTCTGCTTACCACAGCCACATCGTCCCCCCTCATCATTCGTGCATGCCTCCTGACCCGTCTCTCACACGCACGTGCACAGACAACAAGCAGCCATCTCCTCTCTTATTGATATTGCGGGCGTGCCCTCCGTTTGTCTAGCAAGCCTATCCCACCATTTGTTAGAAGCAACTCCACTACCACCCCCTCCAACACTCTAGCTCTGTCTCTCTCCCAACCTTATTCCTCTCCTGCACATATGCATGGATGTCGATCGATCTCCCTTAATACATGAGGCAGATCGATCTCCTTAATACATGAGGTAGGCCTCTCTCCTCCTCCACACATATACCAGCCATTGTACCTCTATAGTTAATTGGGCCTCCCTCTTCCCCCACCACACACCGATAGTCGAGCGCTGCAGGTAGGTATCCATGCCACAGAGACAAACTGCACATGTCCCATCTCACGTTCCAGTAGGCCAGCCACTCTATATCTTTGACGTGGGCACACACAAATTCGATGGCACTCTTTATCGATCGCGCGCGCACACACACACATCATCCCTCTCTTCGATTCTATGGACACCTCAAGCCGATGATACCTCCACTCTCTTCTCGTGGATCGCCCCCTCTATATATATGTTATATCCAGGACTCTATTTCACACACATTGCATATGTTACATTTTTTGATTGACCCCCCCCCCAAAAAAAACTCTCAAGAACCCACACACTATATCTCTCTAGGTTTGTATCTCTCTCACACAACCCCACGTAGGTGGTGTACGTATACAAGAAGAGAATAGGTGCACCATGCACGTACTCACACTTCGTGCCTAGCCACACCCGCGCGGGTACACCTTGGAGCTCATTTCTTTACGAAATGGCAGCCCATGTGCTAATTTGAATGCATGTAGCGGTTTTTTACCTAGGGAGGTCGTGTACCACGTGTGCACGAAACAAAGTTCGACTTGACGCGTTGTCGCGTTATTTTTAAATAAAGTTATAGCGCTCAATGGCACGTACACAGAATATAAAACGATTTTTATGGAGAAAAAGGTAGTCCGCTCACTATATACAATGGAGCTTGCCTACCTGGTTTGTCGCTCTTCAGAGTATCTCACAGAAGGCTGCGGTGGCCTCTCTCTCTCTCTCTCACCGCTGGTCACTGATCCGGCCGCATCCCGTCCACCGGGGGAAAGGGAGTGCGGTGGCCTCTCTCTCTCTCTCTCTCACCGTTGGTCACTGATCCAGTCGCATCCCATCCGCCGGGGGAAAGGGAGGAAGTGCATCGTTTCTCCGTTCGACGGCGCCGAGGCAGCATGTCCTGATCTGCGGTACACGCCGTTCTCTCTGACCAAGCTCCGGCGCGGCAGGGCCTACGCCACCTGCTCGCAGATTCCACCCACCGCCACTCACCTAGTTACATCCCGACGACCTCCAGGTATCCCCTCCAGCCTTGCTCCACTGTCCGTCTTTCCACGTCGCTGCATGTGGATCTTCCATAGTTCTTTGCCCAAAACGTAGCTCGTCCGGCGTACTTTCCATATTGCATTCTCATCCTCACACCGTTTTAGACAAACACAACCGTGTTGTTATCTTCCCTTAGGACAAGGAATATGCTTATTTTTTGTTGTCGCATGTGTCATCAACTGTTATTGGCCAGCAATTGTTTCCTTTCTACCTCTTTTTTGCAAACAGGGCTATCCATTTCACCTTGTTGCTATTGCGACCTTTTGGTGAACTGCACAAATCACTTTTTTCTTAAGAGTGTTTTGTGCAGTTGTACTAAAATGTCACACGGGCAACGTCTCTACATTTCAGTGTGACTGCACAAAGGGAGATTGGTTTTGCTCTATCCTCCTCATCCAATTCCGAGCCTAATCTTCTCCAACTAGTTAGTCTTAAGAGAGACTGCAAAGGTGACCGGCTTCTATTTGTGTGTTTATTGTTTCATCAGCAGTCCTCTATTATCGTAATCACACTTAATATCTTTGGAACAGGGACGCTCAGCTCTATTTTAGTGGAACTGCACAAAATGATCGGAATGTTGCATGCTCCAGACAGCTACTTTTTTCCCAACATGCCTTGTTGATTTAGACAGAGCTGGGGGGACGTTGCTGCCAATGAAAGCATGGATCAATTTTAATTTAACACCTTCTCACAACTCTGTCTTCAGTTGTGATGTAATTATTAGCTCTGATCTGCTAATAATTGACATGCATTAGCAAGGAAGTTAGTTTTTTATTGTTTCCGAAAGAGCATCGATGGCAAGACACGCGAAACAAAAGCTGAAAGCTCACACCATTGTACAATTTCATGTCGCTGGAAAATTATTTGTATAGTACGTCAATTATGTAAACAAATGATGGAAGCTTGATAGCATTGCCAGAAGCCTCTTCATCATCCGGGTCCATGTGCCATGCACAAAATTATACTCCTTCGTTCCTAAATATTTGTCTTTTACAAATTTCAAACGGGCATATTTTAGAGTGTAGATTCACTCATTTTGCTTCGTATGTGTACTCCCTCCGTTCCTAAATATTCTATTCGTCTTTCTAGAGATTTCAACAAGTGACTACATACGGAGCAAAATGAGTGAATCTACACTCTAAAATATGTCTATATACATCCGTATGTGCCAGTCCATTTGAAATCTCTAAAAAGACATATTTGAGTAGTCATTCGTTGAAATCTCTAGAAAGACAAATACTCCGGAGTATATTTAAGAACCGAGGGGGTAGTGCACAACCGCATGGGAGACTCAGCCCGGTCGTTGCGCCGCATTAATAGTGAGTAATGAGCAGTCAAATCATAAGCCCCACCTTTCGCACTGTAAGTTGCTCTGAAGAAGCAACCATCAATATGCTCTTCTTTGAATCCGCTCATACTACTCCATCCGCCACTGTTATACAGCGCACTTCAGAAAAAAGAAAAAAATCTGTGGGACCAAGGCAACTAGTGATCGGCCTGAAAAATAGCATTGGTAGTTATAGCATGGCGTCTATTACTAAAGGGAATAATGCATACACACAAGCATGCAGTGATTCCACCTCGGGTACACACATGCATGCACTTACTCCACTCCGTAGTAGTATAGTACATGGAGAGAAAATTGTGGACTTGATTGCAGTTACCACGCCCTAATTAATTGAGCATTAAACCAAACGCGTCTAAAGTCTTTCTGGTGGTGGAAATGCATTGAGAGAAATGCATCATAATGAAGCACGCCATGTAAACTATGACGGAGGGAGGAGTAGTATGAAGGTGCAAAACCAAGTAGGCGTATGGCCAGTCGGTCAATGCACCTCCTCTTGGCATATCACTGACATGTGGGACAGGAGTGTGAGCAAACCGATCTCAATTGACAGCAAAGAGCCAACCCGTCGTTCCTTGAGAGAGACGAGGAGCGAGAACACACAGACGGGCTCACACGGAGGCCAAGATATATTCGAGCATGGTTGGTTGATCGATATCATTCATTACATGTTGGGCTGCTGTTTTCCGCCCTTCTCCGGAATAAAAGTGTACTTTATCAGAGATAAAAGAATAAGAGTACAGACGCTCCACCATGCTGTTCTAGTAGTAGTAGTAGTCGTACTACTGCGCTTGGCTCTTCGCCTCTTCGTGAAGTCGAACAATGATGGTACTCCACAATTCCACATGTTGGGTACTACAGTGTATGCCTCTGACAATCTGACACCGAATGGACTGATGCATGTCCACCGAGGGTAGGTTGCATTAGTCAAAAGGTGTAAGCGAGCTTCACCTTGTCCTGCAAGCTTCTCCTCGCTCTGCGAGTTGACGGGACACACCAAAAAGTAGTGCTAGTCCATACTCCCTCCTTTCCGGTTAATATGGCTTAATCTTTTTTGCAGCTAAATGAGAGAGCCTTATTCATATATAAGCATTCTTAGGACGATCAGCCAAGACACTGGTCACTAGGAAGCGAGGTACCCCGCAAAAAAAGAAGTAGGAAGTGAGGTGTTTCATCAAGCCAGCTCTCGGCCACATTCATAGTGCAGCAAGCACGGTTCGCACGAAGATGCGCCACAAGGTTTGCTGACCTGTTTGCATGTTTAATAACAAAAAATGAGGTAATATTACCGAGTGCTACTATTTGTAACAGGATATGAGCCAGAATTAAGTGAGAGTTGTGGCGAGTGTTCCATGCAATCAACTTCCATTATCACATGCAAGAACCCTCGAAGAGAACCAAATGTGTCGAAGATTGCTTTATCACATTTTAAAATTATAATAAGAGTGCAGACGCTCCTCCATCCGGTTCCTAGTACTAGTACTAGTATAGTACGTACCTTTATAGACTATAGTAGTAGTACTAGTAAACTTTGCGCTTGGTTGTTCGCCTATTCGGGAAGTCGAACAATAATAGCACTAGTAGTATAGTGTATGCTTCTGGCAATCTAACACCGAATTAACTGTTGCAGGTCCACTGCCTGAGCGAGGGAGAGCTTGCATTAGTCAAAAGTTTCTCCTTGTCCTGCGAGCCACCGCGCGCAAGCTTCTCCCGTCCTACAACTTTCTCCTCGTTCGGCAAGTTGACGGGACACATCAAAGTAATGCTAGTCCATACTGCCTCCTCTCCGGTTAATATGGCTTAATTTCAAACGAGATAAATACACATCTGTCACTATATATTTGTAAAAATACGGTCAGTGGACTTCATAATACGCTCATTGCGCTCAATATATATATTTTTCCGGTGATTATACAGTCACTAGCTCACCCTGACTGAGTATGTGTGTGCATCCACATGTAGGTTGAGCACTTGAGCACGACCGTGTGTGTTCCGTCGTGTGCTCGGGCATGCATGCATTAGGGCGTCATGCGCATTTTTGCATCCATGTGTACGTGTGACTGTTGCATACACGTAGGGGGAGTATGTGTAGGGGCCACTAAGGAGCAGTCAAATCATACAGTAAGTTAGTTGGAAGAAGCAACCATCATTTCACTATTGAATGACACGTACGCAATATAAAATGGTTGATATGGAGAGAAAAAGAAAACCACTATATATACACTAACAGGAGCCTAAGCTACAAGCCTGCTTGCTTAGGTTGCTCTCTTCACAAGCATAGAACGATGGGCCTGATCCCACGGCTGGGGGAAGGGAACAATGTTCTGCATAGACGTGGTCGACATCGGCGAAGGAGAAAACCCACAGTCGGTGCGTCCCAATCGGGGGTCACCGCGGTATGGGCCGATGCCGCGTCCCAACCGCCCTTCTAGCTACAGCCTCACGTCCCAGGTAGTCCATCTTCCTTTTGGAGCTGGCTTGCTCCACTGCCCTAGCTAGATCTCCATGTCGATCTTTCTCTACTTATACCGGCTTCTACTTGTGATGAGTTTATGTCTCATGAACTTGTGCCAGTACTATTATTCTAATCACACTTCTTCAATGTCTTTGCCATCAGGGATGCTCAGGTCGATTTTAGTGGAACTGCACAAAAGCATCGTATGATCTGAGGGTGCCAGCTATCTTTCCTTCGATAGGTTCTACCTGGCCAGGAAATTAAATCATGTTTAGGGTTTAGGGTTTAAGTCATAGTGACCCCATCAGTAGTTTTTCTTTCGTACATGCTCTCACAACTTTTTTCTTTAGTTGTGAAGTAAATATTGGCTATGATCTATGAATCATTGAGATGCATCAGCATGCGTGTTAGTTTTCCTTTGTATTTGATGGAATGTTGTAACGGGGAAACCTTGGAATAGGAATGAAAATGGAGTGGAAAGTTTCTGTTTTTCCAAAGAAAAATGGAAACGGAGAGAAACCAACGTTTCGTTTCGTTGGATCGCGCCATCGAGCAAAACCAACGTTTAAATCACGTCTGGCATGTTCGTGTCTCACCCTCCTCCAAGGCTCGACCCCACACGGTCGCTCGGCATGCCACTCACCGCAAACCGAGTATACGATAACTTTCTCGCCTGCTTGTCGATGGATTGCACCATGGAGTACTAGCACTACTGGAAGAGATTGACGAGTTGGGGAGGACAGCTAGCTGTAACATGGACTCCCAAAAACTTTTTACATGCATGTTGTAGCCGGCTATTGTGACCTTTGAACGCGGAGCAGCCGCGTGCACCCGAAAGCGGCGCGGGCGACACTCTCTCGGCCGGTGCGCCGCTTCAATGCTGGCGCCAGTGAGAGGTCGCGTCCGCTCTGGCCGGGCATGAATGCGGCACGGACTGTTTCGGGCGGGAAGCACACGCGGGTGATGAAGAGGGTTCAGGTTGGTCAGGACCGGCCGTGGCAGCGGTCCGGACATGCGCAAACAAGAGATGTTGTACGTTAATATTGCTGCGTATATAATTAACAACGTAAATAATGTGCCAGTTGGACAAATATGATTGGAGATGGAGATGGAAATGGAATTTTACGTAAACACGGATATGCATGTCTATGTCTATGTGTGTGTGCGCGACGACTCTCGCGACCTGGAAGCGGGGGCGTGTTTTTGATCGAGTTTTCTTTCTTGGTACGTTAGAAAATCAGTTTGTCTAATTCACATCTAGATGTTATTTAAGGATATCACATCTAAGCTCCCACAAGTATATAATGTAGCAACAAGAAACAAAAAAACTAGGAAAAAATAGACCACAAACAAAGTGGACATCAACTTAGATGTGACATAACTATCTCACATCTAGATGTGTCCTAGGCAGACCCTTAAAAGATTGTCCACCAGTTTTCGTTTCTTTTTTCCGGGAACGCGTGTATTCTATTTAAAACCACTGCTATGGAGAGATTTTTTTACTCCATTATAGCCTCTTGTTTGATAGAGTTTCTCGCGTCTCGCTCTCTCACCCTCTGCATATCAAAACAAGATGATAGTGTCCACTCTATCTCTCTCCTCACCGGTGGTCACAGATCCGGCCAAATCCTGTCCGCTGCGGGAGGTGAGGAGGTGCAGTGTTAACGTAGTCGCCATCAGCGACGGAGGAAGCCGATGCGCACCGTCCTCTCGGAGCCGGCGCTGGCGCGGATGAAGATCCTCCGCGCCCTTGTTTGCTGCGGTCGTGTGGGCAGATCCCACCCGCCCGCCTAAGCGACATATCGCCCACCTGAGGTATAACTTCTTGTACTGGTCCAGCTCCCCAGCTCGTTGCGTGCGGGTTTTCTTCTATGCGACTACTCCCCAGCTCCCCATGCATAGTAGCTAGGGTTCGTCGGCTAGTCCAACATCACCTACTAGCACTATTATAGAGGAAATGCCACTCGAAAAGTTGTCCTAATTATGCCTCGGTGGAGGTATACATGTTGTTTCAACAAAAAGTACATGGTGGTTGTGCGGTCATTGTCCATATGGTGGTAGTACTATCACTGGTTAAATGAAGAAATGCTTTTTTTCTCAGGTATCCTGGTTTAGTTCCCTTCAAGATAATTATGATGCTTATGTTTGTTGGTGTACTTTTCATTAATTCTTATTGACAATTGAGATGTCGTTGCTAACCCTTTTTTATATTTTTGGAAACAGCGACGCGTGTCTCCAAACCCGGGCATGTCTTCCTCAATTTTTGTGGAACTGCACAAAATTGGATGGCCATTGTTGTTCTGCCTCACTGTCCTCTGCCACATGGTTCTTCCATCCTCGAGCTTCATTACTGAGAAGACACAGACCACCGTGAGGATTTCTCGAACTTCATAGGTGCCTCACCCAAACTTGATGCCAAATGGATGATGCATCACCCCGATGACCTATCGATGCTCATGGTTGTGCCTCATGGTTGCATTGGCAGGTGAAGCTGATCGATTTTCAATGAAAAACAAGTTGTCTTCCATTAGTGCTCTTTGCTTGTTATGCACAAAGATGATATCCTTCGTCAGTTCACCTTGGTTGTGTTGGAGACGCAGTCGTCTTTCACGTTGGTGCAATTTTATCACACAATTGGCTATGAACCAAATGTTTCCTCGAAGAAGGATCGACGTTGGTACTAAGAGCATAAGTTTTCTATTGATTTCTAAGCCTTCTCACAACTTTGTCTCCAGCTCCCCTGTAATTTTATTTGTCCAGCTATTAACTTTGATTTAAAAAATGGTGTGGACTAAAAACCCGGATGGACATAGTAGCCTTCCATTTTTATTTACTACGCATATTAGATTTGACTGAAGTCAAACTTTGTAATACTCTCAAACCTTTCCGATAATTGAAATAAAAATTCTTTATTTGTACACACTCTCACACGTTTCTGATAATTTGGCGCATGTGTGGTTGTTCACTTAAGGGAGGGTAGTGTACCACACGTGAAGGACAGGAAGTGCGACCAGGACGCGTGGGCGTGGATCGTTAGTTCATTGGAAGTAGTACTAGTTTTCTTCACTGTACATTAAATAAAGAGTTTCGTTTCGTACTTACACAATTTAAAACGATTGTTATTGAGAGAATAAGAAAACCACTCTACTATATATTAATCGTATACACGAGAGTACTATATGGAGGCAGCTTCATTGACTTAGTGCACCTGCCTTTGGATTTATGACAGGTGGGCCCAAAATGTGGCTGGCTCACCTGTCATATAGCCAAAAGCAGGTGCAGTGAAGGCACCGGAGCTCAGTCCGTACTACAGTAGTATATATATAAGAGGGAGCCTCAACGCTTGTTTGCTAGGGTTTGCACTCTCCACACGCTTGCCGCACAATGCTTTTTTTCTCAGGTATCCTGGTTTAGTTCCCTTCAAGATAATTATGATGCTTATGTTTGTTGGTGTACTTTTCATTAATTCTTATTGACAATTGAGATGTCGTTGCTAACCCTTTTTTATATTTTTGGAAACAGCGACGCGTGTCTCCAAACCCGGGCATGTCTTCCTCAATTTTTGTGGAACTGCACAAAATTGGATGGCCATTGTTGTTCTGCCTCACTGTCCTCTGCCACATGGTTCTTCCATCCTCGAGCTTCATTACTGAGAAGACACAGACCACCGTGAGGATTTCTCGAACTTCATAGGTGCCTCACCCAAACTTGATGCCAAATGGATGATGCATCACCCCGATGACCTATCGATGCTCATGGTTGTGCCTCATGGTTGCATTGGCAGGTGAAGCTGATCGATTTTCAATGAAAAACAAGTTGTCTTCCATTAGTGCTCTTTGCTTGTTATGCACAAAGATGATATCCTTCGTCAGTTCACCTTGGTTGTGTTGGAGACGCAGTCGTCTTTCACGTTGGTGCAATTTTATCACACAATTGGCTATGAACCAAATGTTTCCTCGAAGAAGGATCGACGTTGGTACTAAGAGCATAAGTTTTCTATTGATTTCTAAGCCTTCTCACAACTTTGTCTCCAGCTCCCCTGTAATTTTATTTGTCCAGCTATTAACTTTGATTTAAAAAATGGTGTGGACTAAAAACCCGGATGGACATAGTAGCCTTCCATTTTTATTTACTACGCATATTAGATTTGACTGAAGTCAAACTTTGTAATACTCTCAAACCTTTCCGATAATTGAAATAAAAATTCTTTATTTGTACACACTCTCACACGTTTCTGATAATTTGGCGCATGTGTGGTTGTTCACTTAAGGGAGGGTAGTGTACCACACGTGAAGGACAGGAAGTGCGACCAGGACGCGTGGGCGTGGATCGTTAGTTCATTGGAAGTAGTACTAGTTTTCTTCACTGTACATTAAATAAAGAGTTTCGTTTCGTACTTACACAATTTAAAACGATTGTTATTGAGAGAATAAGAAAACCACTCTACTATATATTAATCGTATACACGAGAGTACTATATGGAGGCAGCTTCATTGACTTAGTGCACCTGCCTTTGGATTTATGACAGGTGGGCCCAAAATGTGGCTGGCTCACCTGTCATATAGCCAAAAGCAGGTGCAGTGAAGGCACCGGAGCTCAGTCCATACTACAGTAGTATATATATAAGAGGGAGCCTCAACGCTTGTTTGCTAGGGTTTGCACTCTCCACACGCTTGCCGCACTACATATATTTTACACGCTGGAGGCTCAGCATTCATTTGCTAGGGTTTGCTATATTCACAGTCTCTCACCCTCTCTTCACCAGATCTAAACAAGATTGCATTGGCCTCTTGTCTCTCTCTCCCCCCTCACAGCTGGTGAAGGAGGCGTCCGTATCCCGTCGCACCGGGAAGGGGAGGAGGTGCAGCGTTCACTCTATCGCCTTCGGCGAGGGAGGCAATCCACTGCCGGTTGTGTTGTTCTCTTTCACCCAGCGCCAATGAGGGAGGGCCACCGACCCCTTCTTCCTCGCTGCCGTACATAGTGTGGGCAGATTCGGCCTCCCGCCGCACGCCTTGCCACATCCCGACGACCCTAAGGTATAAGTTTCTTTGAAACCGTCGTTGCTCTAGCTGCATGTGGATCTTTTTCGATCTGTAGTCGAATCTAGGTCTTGGTTCAAAGAGGAAAGAAGGGTGCGGTGGGCTGGAGCAAGAATCTAGGGCGTGGTTCAATGAGGAAAGGAGGGGCGGAAAGTAGTATAGGCTGGCTATCCAGTCGCTTTGTAGGTCGAAAAGGGAAAAAGGGGGGTAACCCAGTACACACATCTGTAAGTAACCGATCTCTTTGTTGAAAAGGGAAAGAAACTAGGGGGTCGCGTAGTTTGTGCAGGACTAGATTTGCTGCCCTCACATAGGAAGAAGGTTCAAAGAGAACAAATATGGGAACAACGCATATATGCTGCTTGGCTACATACTCTGCATCACCCATTTATACGTGTGGACGCACATGGTGCTGGCATGTCCCATACAGCTATTTTGCTGTTGTTAATCTAACAATGCTGCCGGATAATTGAAGTAATGCCACTGTTAAAAGTAAATTACATTTTTTAACGAATGTTGTTTCAAGAGAATGTCTCTATTAATATGAATCAATGCAACCATTTTAGAAATGCTACTGTCCTACTTTGTTTTCCATCCAAGATAAGTTAGATGCTTCTTCCTATCACCGTTTGTTTCATCCTCCTTTATCGGCAAGTAATTGTTTACATTTTTGCCTCTGTTAACACAGGGGTATCGATTCAACTTGTTGCTATTGCGACATTTTGCTTCGCTACTCGAAACACTTATGTTTTAAGAGTGTTTTCTGTAGTTCAACTTGAATGTCACACCGGTGACTTTGCTTAATTTTGGTGGAACTACACAAAAGGAGATCGAGATTTGTTTCCAGTCTTCATGGCGAGTTGTTTCAAATCTTGGTCTCAACCACATGATGTGCAGTGTGCTTTGAGATGTTGTGCTACTTGTTTTGGTACTGTTTTAAATAAATGTTGAATTGAAGCTATTGTATTGTTGTCTTTTTCCATTAAGTAGTGAACAAAAATGGGACCAACCTAGACATGATGCTTGTTGCTTTGTTACAACAAATTCAGCATCACCCCCTTTATAAGCCAGTAATTGATGCCACTCTCAGAATTAACTACTGAATCTTATTTCAAAACTGCAACACTTGTTAGGGATTGGCGGGATTACCATTTTTGTGGCCGCATGTTTCATCCTCCTTTATTAGCCAGTAATTGATTCCTTTTTTGCCTCTGTTTAAACAGGGATATCTATTCAACTTGATGCTATTGCAACATTTTGTTTCGTTGCGCGAAACACTTTGCTTGATTTCAGTGCAACTGCACAAAACGAGATTGGATTTCCTATTCGTGTTGGCAGATTCGTATTTTATCTTGTTCGTCTCATGAAAGGTCAGTACAAGTCTTCATCCACATGATTGTGCAGTGTGCTTTGAGATGTTGTGATACTTGTATTGGTACTTTTTTAAATAAATGTTGAATTGAAGCTATTGTATTGCTGTCTTTTCCCATTAAGTAGTGAACAAAAATGGGACTAACCAGACATGATGCATGTTGCTTTGTTACAAAAACTCTGCATCACCCCCTTTATAAGTAGATGGAAGCACATACTGTTGTTGCGCCCACTCTCCCTTCGAACTGTTTATGCTTTTCATTAATCTAATGCCGCTAGTAAAATTAAGCAATGCCACTCTCAGAATTAATTAACTACTGAATCTTAGTTCAAAACTGCAACACTTGTTAGGAATGGTACTATCCTGCTTTGTAGTTCTTTCTACATGTTTAACCAAGGTATTGTTAAGATAATGTCTCTGTTAAAATGAATCAGTTGCATTGTTTTAGGAATGGTACTTTTCTGCTTTGTCATTCTTTATACATGTTGAAACAAGGCATTGTTAAGATAATGTCTTAGTCAATATGAATGAATCACACTGATGGACAATTGCTACTCTCCTGCTTTGTT
Source organism: Triticum aestivum (assembly GCF_018294505.1). Classification (NCBI taxonomy): domain Eukaryota; kingdom Viridiplantae; phylum Streptophyta; class Magnoliopsida; order Poales; family Poaceae; genus Triticum; species Triticum aestivum. The sequence continues at coordinate 231,526,891 of NC_057800.1, forward strand.
TCCCATTAAGATAAAGTAGATCAGTAGATGCTTTTCTTCTGGGAGTACAAGTCATCAACCGTTATTTCTCAGTAATTGTTTCCCTTATACCTATTGTTGCTTACAGGGATATCAAAATTAAAGCTCGGTTTTATTCAGGCTTCAATTTTAGTTGAACTGCACAAAAGGAGCCAATGTGTAAGGCAAATTGTTGTATTATTGGGTCCAGTTGGTCGCTCCACTTTGCAAAAAGAAGCAGTCACTGTTTGCGCTACATTACAGAAGGAATGACCGAGAAGCTTTATAGAGTATTATTAGACACTGGTGACATGACTAGTCTGCAGAGACCATTGGCAATTTAACAACACGTGGAGTGCCCTGGGCAAAAGGTGCCCAAACAAGTACAAGAAGCCACAACAGGACTCCACGATTATAGGCATTACATATTTTGAATGGGAAAAGCTTGTCAAAGTTTAATCATTGATGTTAGCAAGAAGACGTTAGTTTAATATATTGGAATTGGAAAACCTTGTCAAAATTTGCTCATTGATGTTAGCCAGAAGACATGCATTTGATATTTTTGAGTGGGACGCCCTTGCTGTGAGCAGCGTCGAGTGTTTTTTCCTATTCCTGTGTTCAGTTTAGAAGTAAATAGTTACTCTGGTGAGATATTCCTGTGTTAAGAGTTTGTTCTGAATATTTTCTATGTAATGCCAGGCCTTGTGTTTGATTGCAACATTGAGCTTGGAATGTTGTGGCATGCGGCATCACGAGCTTTACACCGTGCCTCCTGAGAATAGTGCTTCATATTGTTTTGCATGTCGATCTAATGCCAGTGATTTGCTTGTTAAGAAGATCATCCTCTTCTGTTGTTTCCGTGCTTAAGAAGTTCATCGTCTGATGTTTCATTCATAGCCTATACGACAAGTCGGGTAGGTTAGACGTGAAACCATATGATCTTCCGACCAACTCATGATTTTAGGACATGATTGGATCGTCGTTTTCCAACCAAAACCGCTTGTAAAACTGATGCTTGTAAATTAAAGCAGATGGTCTCGGGCGAAGGCGCTTGGTTGGTCGATTTCGACTAGTAAAATATCGGAAGTACTTCACACACGATAAAAACGCTGAACGACACTCGGACAATTGCTAATCCAGCCGTTAGCTGTTGTTTCAGCCTTGCCCATGGATGGCATGATACGCATGTCGTGCATGTACCATCTGGTATTGTCGTCCATATAGCAGTGCTCGTAAAATATACACTGGTCTCTCAAATTACATGCGCAACCCGCCGGTTTTACTTACAGACCTCAGGCCCTCGGTTTCATTATGCCTGTATTTTACGCGTTGTTTCCGATGACGAGTAAATTATATGTGTATGTTAATACAGGTTTGAAATAAACTAGAGCTCCCAAGCGCGGCCTTACCGTTTAATGTTGTCTCAGTTTCTAAAAGGTGCTCATAGGTGTCCGATGATCCTGGCTTCCTGAATGAGCAGCGGGCGCTGTATCAGACCATCCGTAGGGCCCACGAGGCCCTCTCCGTTGTCCTTCGAGTTGTTGCACTCGCCGTGGCGCCGAGCATTGTTAACATCGTCAACGAACATGAGGATTCAGGAGATGACTTTATTTTGACTGGATGGCACTAGGGACCCACTAAGGACATAGTCATACGTACGCAAGTGCATCCTTATTATGTACAACTATTTTTTTTTTGCTTTCTCCTGGTTTCTTGACATCACGGTCCCACACCATTATCAACCTATGTAGTCAATATAAATGAGAGAATTGCACAAGGTGCGGCCGACAGCTGGGACCAAGCAGCTCGAGCAGTATTTGTGTTTTTGAGGCGTGAGCACTGCAGAGTTTTTCTTGGTGATGATTTCATTGTTGTTCAGAGGAGAGCAAGGGTTAACTGGGTGGGCTGTGGCCCATCTAGCCCAGGCCAGATATCCAACCCAGATACTAATTTTTTCAAGATGAAAATGGCTAGCCCAGCTATACGTATTTTTGAGGAATACCCAGGCAAGGTCAACTTGTTATTCTCCGCCCCGCTGGGCTGCAAATCTTTCCTAGGAGGGATGCATTAGGCTTAACAGGAAAATGGGCTTTAAAAAATAATAAATGGGATGCAATTATAAAAACTGGGCAGTAACTATAAAAAAATGCACCAAACACGAAATTAGTTTATAAAATATTATTTATGGATTTTGAAAATCTTAAATTTTCATTGTTGCGCACGCAATGTTTCATTGGATTTTTACGTAATGCAAATTTATATTTAATCTGACTAGAAATTTCGGGATAAAAATATTGCGGATCCCATCAAAATGTGGGAAATTTTATTGAATTCTGTCTTCAACGGTTGGTTGAAATTATTAATCATTGTCCTAGCTAGAAAATGGGCTGTACTTTTCACAAACTGTAAATGGGCTATTGTAAATTCCATTAGAATTCAAAAATGGGATGTACATTCTTACAAAACACAAATGGGCTATAAGTTCTCTGCCACACACTTGTGGGCCTACTAAGTGACGCGTCCCCTAAAAAATAAGTTGACGCGTATGCAAGGCTTTGTCAACTTATTATAATAAACACACGATTCTAGCAGCAGTGGCCGTTGGATGTCTATCCAACGGATGTCGTGCTTCTTCTTCAATCTCGGATATTCTTAGCTTCGGCGCCCAAAAAATGATTCCTCCCCCTGACATCTAGGGCGCACCCTTTCGGAGGCTGACCTGAGGCCTACTAAGTTGGAGCGTACCAAGGGCTTTGTCAACTTAGTCAATATAAACGATTCTAGCTTCAGTGACCATACGATGTCCATCCAATGGTCGTAGTGCTTCTTCAACCTCTGGTCTTCTTGGTCCAGCCGCCCAAAGCAGCGCCGGTCGTGCTGGCTGCTCCTGCCTCCCGTGGCCGGCTGTGCTGCCGCGGAGGCCTCACCGCCCCCATACTACTCCCACCGCTGGCCAGGCCATCCCTCCACTCACCCACACCCCCTGTTATTCTGCGGCGACGGCAGCCTCACACCGCAGCCGAACGAGTGAACGCTCGTACTCTCTGCGTGGGCATCCACTGCCGCGTCTTTCCCGGCTCCGCGTCGTCCCCTTCCTAGGCCTCGCCGTCGTCCACCGCCGTGGTGCTCTCGGCGCGGCATGGTCAATGTGGTCAACGACCGACTTCCATCGGAAGAGTACTGTACGTGGAGAGGCTGACAGCTGGGTCCACGGCAGCCGCAAGGAAGTGTCTCTTTATTACGCGGAAAATAATTATTCCTCCACCTGACAGCGGGGACCCACCGGACGGGCCACCAGTATTTTGCGAAAAAAATCGTTTCCCCCTGACTGCTGGGACCCACCGGACGGGCCACCATATTTCGCGAAAAAAAACGTTCCCCCCGCTGTCAGCTCGGACCCACCGAAAGTGCCTCCTTATTATGCACAAAAAATGAATACTCCCCCGGCTAGCTGGGACCCACCTTGGTGGGAGGCTGACTTGTGGGTCCACTAAGTTGACGGGGACGAAGGGCTTTGTCAACTTAGTCAATATGAACGATTCTAGCTCCACTGACCGTACGATGTCCATCCAACGGTCATAGTGTTTCTTCAACCTCTAGTCTTCTTGCTCCAGCCGCCCAAAGCAGCGCCGGTCGTGTCGCATGCTCCTACCTCCCATGGCCGTTTGTGCTACCGCAGAGGCCTCACCGCCCCCTACTATTCCCACCACTGGCCAGGCCCTGCGGCGACGGCAGCCTCACACCGCAGCCGAACCAGTGAACCCTCGTACTCCTCTCCGCACAGGCTTTCACAGCCCCGTCTTCCCCGGCTCCGCGTCGTCCCCTTCCTAGGCCTCGCCGTCGTCCACCGCCGTGGTGCTCTCCGTGCGGCGTGGTCAACGTGGTCAAGGAATGAATTCCATCGGAAGAGTACTGTACATGGAGAGGCTGACAGCTGGGTCCACGGCCATAGCCCAGTTTTTTTGTGATTTGCCAAGTTAGTCGCTTTGTCAGGCCTGTTGGGCTGCAAATCTTTCAAGACGAGGAGAGCTTTCATTCGGCTGGCCGAGAAAATGGCCCATCAGTAATGAGAAATGGGTTGTACATTTTTTTAAACACATCAAACCAGCAATTAGTTTCAAATATCTTTTTTTTCATTTCAAGATTTTAAATTACATTAATTTTTATATGTGGAGAATTTGTTGGATTTTATATTGATATACATTTATTTTCAAAATCAGTTTGAATGTGAGTCGAAATTTCGAATTAAAAACAGTTCGGACCGCACCGAAATATGCAAAATTTTCGTATAATTTTTTAACCGTGACCACAATATGGGCTGTAATTCTAACAAAAAGAATATGGGCTCCAAAAAAACCTTAAGAATTAGCAAATGTGCTGTAAGTTATTAGAAATAATGGCAGATGGGTTGTATGCTGTTTTCCACAGATTTGAGGCTTTCCTAAAAAAAGGTTGACGCACAAGCACTGACTGTTGTATGTCCATCCAATGGCCTTCGTGCTTCTTCAATCTCTACTCTTCCTGCTCCAGCCGCTCAAACAAGCGCCGACGGGACTGTCTGCTCCCTCCTCCCCGTGGTCGGCTGTGCTGCCGCACAGGCCTCACCGCCCCACCGTACTCCCTCGCTGGCCTAGCCATCCCTCTACTCACCCACACCTGCTGTTATTCTCCGGCGACGGCAGACGAACCAGTAAACCCTCGTACAGTCGGACTACCCTCCGCGTGGGAAACAACTGCTGAGTCTTCCCTGTCTCTGTGTCGTCCCCTTCCTAGGCCTCACCGTCGTCCACCGCCGTCGTGCTCTTGGCGCGGCGTGGTCAATGTGGTCAACGACCGACTTACATCGGAAGAGTACTGTGCGTGGAGACACTGAAAACTGGGTCCACAGCCTCAGCAAGGAAGTGCCTCCTTATTACGCGCAAAATAATTATTCCTCCACATGACAGCGGGGACCCATCGGACGGGCCACCGTATTTCGCGAAAAAATGTTTCCCCCCTGACTGCTGGGACCCACCAGCTACACCTTCGCACGCAATGAAGTGCATCCGGGCAAAAAAAACAAAATGATTCGCCCCCCTGACTGCTGGGACCCACCAGCTACATCTTCGCACGCAAGGAAGTGCCTGACAGTCGGGACCCACCTAGTCTAAGCGTACGTAGCGTTGTCATTCTGGTCGCGAACGTGTACATACATATATACTGGTGGATGTAGAGGCACGCACGTGTCGTAGTAGAGGCGCGCATGTATCATAGTAGAGGCGCGCATGTAGCATGTACATGTACGTACAGCGGCTAGGGTGCAAGAAAGAAAATACGGCCACGTATGTGTACATACGGGCGGGGTCTCGAACGCCTACTCGCGCATGCGTACGGCAAGGGCTCGTTGACATGGCTGGGTTGGAACGGAGAAACGGCGTCGTCGTCGTGTTCATGGGGAGGCAACGGAATGCGTCGTGATCATGGGGAGGCAACGGAATGCGTCGTGTTCATCGGGAGGCAACGGAACGCTTGGGAGCCAACCGGCTGGGTCGGAACGGAATGCGTGGTCGTGTTCATTGGGAGGGCTTGGACGGAACAGGTGGTGGAAACGAGGCCTGGCGTACCGCAGAACGGAGGAAATGGCCTTGTGTTCGACCGGGCACGTTCGAAACGGGATCCAGTTCATCGGGATGGGTCTGGCATACCGCAAAACGGACGAAACGGACCTCCTACGGTCAAAACGGGGGTCCTGTTGATCGGGAGGGGTGTGGCGTACCGCAAAACGGTGGAAACGGACCTCCTACGGTCGAAACGGGGGTCCTGTTGATTAGGAGGGGTGTGGCGTACCGCAAAACGGATGAAACGGACCTCCTACGGTCGAAACAGGGGTCCTGTTCATCGGGAGGGGTGTGGCGTACCGCAAAACGGGACTCCACGGGATACTGTTCATCTCCACCGTCGACCTCCTCCAGCCTCCACGGGCTACCATCGACCTCCTCCAGCCTCCACGAGCTCCTGTTCATCCAGCCTCCACCGCGCGCTACTCCACCGGCTATTGTTCAACCACCCCTCCACCGTCTACTGTTCATCCAGCCCTCCACACCACGGGGTCCTGTTCATACAGAAGCAACTCCACCGCTCACTATTCATCCACCCACCCCCCCTCCCGCAACGCTCACTGTTCATCCAATCGATCGGCTTCAGTTAGCAGCAGTAGCGAAGGAATCGCTCGATCGAGTCCAGTTAACAGCCATCGATCGATCACTCGGGTTCAGTAATGCCTGCAGTGCAATCGCTCGGGTTCAGTTAGAGCCCAACGCCTCGCTCGGGTTCAGTTAGAGAGAAACACGCATCGCTCGGCCCCCGACCTCCCGCCGTAACCGGGAACTCCCCGAAATTTTCCTCGCCCTCGCTTCTACCATGGTTTTTTCCGTCATGGACGGCCCAAAGAATGTCATGCAGCTGCGTCTCCGGCCCGCCCAGGACGAAAAGCCCATTTTCTATCATGATTTTTTGTCATAGAAGTAGGATCCCACCACATCTATGATGATACCGGGTTTTGTCACAATTATCGTCATAGAATTGTCATATGTATGACAGAAAAAAATTTCATTCGGCCCAAAATGTCACGGATGTGTCTTTTTTTGTAGTGTATGATAGTTTTTATTATATCCCTCTTGGATGCCCATCATATTTAGGACTAATTACATAACCAAAGCAAATTACCATGTTGTTCTAAAGACTCTCAAAATAATATAAGTGAATCATGAGAGTTCATCTATTTCTTCAAAATAAAACCACTGTCGTGCTCTAAAAGGATATGAGTGAAGCACTAGAGCAAATGACAAACTACTCCGAAAGATATAAGTGAAGATCAATGAGTAGTCGAATAATTATGCAACTATGTGAAGACTCTCTAACATTTAAGAATTTCATATCTTGGTATTTTATTCAAACAGCAAGCAAATCAAAATAAAATAAAATGACGCTCCAAGCAAAACACATATCATGTGGTGAATAAAAATATAGCTCCAAGTAAAGTGACCGGTGAACGAAGACGAAAGAGGGGATGCCTTCCGGGGCATCCCCAAGATTAGGCTCTTTGTTGTCCTTGAATATTACCTTGGGGTGCCTTGGGCATCCCCAAGCTTAGGCTCTTGCCACTCCTTATTCCATAGTACATCGAATCTTCACCCAAAACTTGAAAACTTCACAACACAAAACTTAACACAAAACTCGTAAGCTCCGTTAGTATAAGAAAATAAATCACCACTTAAGTACTGTTGTGAACTCATTCTAAATTCATATTTGTGTAATATCTATTGTATTCCAACTTCTCTATGGTTCATACCCTCCGATACTACTCATAGATTCATCAAAATAAGCATACAACACATAGAAAACAGAATCTGTCAAAAACAGAACAGTCTGTAGTAATCTGTAGGATTTGAATACTTTTGTAACTCCAAAAATCCTGAGAAGTTAGGAAGTCCTTGGAAATTTGTTTATTAATCTACTTCAAGTGGAATTTGTATTTTATCGCTCTCTGGTAAGAAATGAAAATTATTCTTGTGAGCGCATACTTTCTGTTTTTTTACAGCAAGATCAAATAACAATCACCCAAGAAGGTCCTAAAGGCTTTACTTGGCACAAACACTAATTAAAAATAAAACCAAATCTAAGAAGAGGATAGATGAATTATTTATTACTAAACAGGAACAAAAAGCAAAGAACAAAAATAAAATTGGGTTGCCTCCCAACAAGCGCTATCATTTAATGCCCCTAGCTAGGCATGATGATTTCAATGATGCTCACATAAAAGATAGGAATTGAAACATAAAGAGAGCATCATGAAGAATATAAGTAGCACATTTAAGTCTAAACCACTTCCTATGCATAGGAATTTTGTGAGAAAATAACTCATGGGAACAATAATCAACTAGCATAGGAAGGTAAAGCAAGCAAAACTTCAAAATTTTAAGCACATAGATAGGAAACTTGATATTAATGCAACTCCTACAAGCATATATTCCTCCCTCATAATAATTTGTAGTAACATAATGAATGAATTCAACAATATAACCATCACATAAAGCATTCTTTTCATGATCTACAAGCATAGAAAATTTACTAGTCTCTACATAAGAAAAATTCTTCTCAATCGGAATAGTGGGAGTATCATAAGAGACTCGAATACTATAAATTGTTTCCACATTAAAAGAGTAATGTTCAGAAAAATGGTAATTAAAATCATGACAAGTTTTATAAATATAATCATCACTACTTTTTATAGCATATGTATCATCACAATAATTATCATAAGTCGCAACTTTGTTCTCATCATAATCGATTGAAACCTCTTCCAAGATAGTGGAATCATTACTAAATAAAGTCATGACCTCTCCAAATCCACTTTCATAATTATCACAATAAGATTCGACATCCTCCAAAATAGTGGGATTACTACTTCCTAAAGTTGACACTCTTCCAAATCCACTTTCATCAATATAATCATCATAAATAGGAGGCATGCTATCATCATAACAAATTTGCATATCAAAACTTGGGAGGCTAAAAATATCATCTTCATCAAACGTAGCATCCCCAAGCTTGGGACAGACATTAATTGCAGCAAATATATTCTCAAACATGTCATTCTCATCAAACATAGCATCCCCAAGCTTGGGCCTTTTCATATTATAAGCATAATCACTCTCATCATTAATAGTATGCATAGCACCGATTGATGAAGCTATGTGCCTAGGGTAGGGTCATAGGCCTGACCTAGACACCCTCCCCTAGGACATCACCCTAAAACTAGATGCATTTGAGGGATAGCATAATCCACTCGACCTCGAAGCATTCCACTCGGAAAACACGAAGTCACTCAACCGCGACGACTACCACTCGACTGACAGAAGATCTAAAGTCACTCTGCACGGCAACGGTCGGACATACTTCATAGACTTAATAGACATTTATGTCACTTTATTGCTAGCGTTACCAGTAATGCCCCCTCTTGATGTACCTTAAAACCCTTGTAATGTGGGCTGGCTGGGGTCTAGGTGCACTCTATATAAGCCACCCCCCTCCACTGGCACAAGGGTTCGCACCCCCTGCAAACCCACACATACATAATCCAGTCGACTGCCTCCGGGCACCGAGACGTAGGGTTGTTACTTCCTCCGCGAAGGGCATGAACTCGTAACGCCATAGCTAGGATCTTGCCTCCTCATACCTACCCCCCATTCTACTTGTAACGCCCTGAGACCGATGTGCCAGGTGTTTTCCAGTTATTCGCTGTTGCTGCCTCGTCAGTTGTTTGCGTGTCATGCATTTCATATCATGTCATCATGTGCATCGCATTTGCATACGTGTTCGTCTCATACATCCGAGCATTTTCCCCGTTATCCGTTTTGCATTCCGGCGCTCCTATGTCCTCCGGCGTCCCCTTTTGCCTCTTTTCATGTGCGGGTGTTAAACGTTCTCGGATTGGACTGAGACTTGCCAAGCGGCCTTGGTTCACTACCGGTAGACCGCCTGTCAAGTTTCATGCCATTTGGACTTCGTTCGATACTCCAACGGTTAACCGAGGGACCGTAAAGGCCTCGTGTGTGTTGCAGCCCAACACCTCTCCAAAGTGGCCCAAAAACCCACCTAAACCCCCTCCATCATCTCGGTCGTTCGATCACGATCGCGTGGCCGAAAACCATGCTCAATTTCGAGTCTCCTAGCTCCCTCTACCTATATATAGGTGCTCTCCTCCAAAAATTCCGCGCAGATCAAACCCTAGCCTCCCTCTTCCTCGCGCCGCCAGACATGTCCATCCCGCGCCGGACATGTCCAGCCTCCACGTCGCTCAGACCAACCCCTTCGCGCCACGTCATCGCGCCGCCGCCCACAGCCTATCCGGCGCCGCCACCTCGCCGCGTCTCTCTCTCATCCCACCGCGGGCCTGGGGAACCCAGATCCGGCCCGCCGGGCCCATTCCGCCAGCGTCGCCGCCCGCGGGCACGCATACGCACCCGCAGCTCCGCCGCCTCGCCGCCGCCGGCAACCGCCCGCGTTCGCCACCCGGCTCCTCCCGCCGGCGCCGCCCTCCGCCGCCGTTCGCCTCCGTGCGCCGCCCCGCCTTCCGCCGCCACCGCCCGTCCGTTCGCCGCCTCGGGTCGCCGCACCTCGCACTGGCGCCGGACACCCCTCCATCCCGCGCCGGGCCCGCCTCCTCCCTCGCGCCCTCCGGCGACCCCTCGTCGTGCCCCGATGCCGGCGTCCCGTCGTCATGCGCCGCCGCACATGTCTCCCTCGATCCAGGCGGGATCGAGGAGGAGGAGGACCACCTCGCCGCCGGCCACGTGGGCCATGGCCCAGCCTCCCCGCGGCCCAGCTCCGTCCCCGCCGGCCCGCTTCCTCTGGCCCGTTGATTTTTTTCGCGAGGGTATATTTCCACTAAGTCCCCAGATCTGCATACTTTCATGCCATATTCATCGCATCATAACTTTGCACCCGTGGCTCCGTTTTGGGTGTGTAGCATATCAAATTGTTTGTCTCGATGTGAACTTCATTCCATTCCATTGCACCATGTTCATTTGAGCTCAGCTTGATGCCCTAAATGCTGTTGCAAGAGTGCTATGTAATGTTAGTTTCAGATTCTTATCAGTAATTGGACATTTGTCATTTTTGCCATGTTTAATGTGTGCCTCCGATGAGTATGAGCTCTACATGTGTTTTGTTATATGCCATGCCATATTTACAGGGGTGTATGCCATGTATTTTTGTGATCAATGTGGTTACTAGCACAAGCATGCAAAGTAGCTCTTGTGATGTTGCTGATTTCAGGGACTTAGAATTTCACTAAGTCCTTTTCTTGCTAATATTTTATGCCATGTATTCTTGTTGCTACAGAGTGATCCATGCCTCTTTTGAGCATGATCAGTAAGGATGTTTTGTAGATATGGTTGTGCTCTATCCATCCATGTCTTTGCTTGCAATTATGGAGCACCCTAGCTTGACATTATCGAGCCCTACTATTGCTAAAAAATGTTCCTAGCAGATTGTTTACATGTTAAGTGATTTTGTCGAGGTTGTTGTAGTTGATCCGTGCATGCTATGAGGTTGTTCTTGCCATGTTTAGCTTCTATGCCATGTCTACTTGATGGGTGTATGCTTAGTTTGTCATGCCATGCTTTGTGGTGAGTGCATCGAGCTCATAAACATGCCTACGTGAATCTACTTTGCCATGTTCCAGTTTTCTTCTAAGTCTGAATCTGTCAACGAAAATTGCTATGTTCACATGGTTGCCGTTGTATTTTCTGATCCCTTTTGGCTTATGGTCAGTAAGGGACTTTTGTTGTATGCTTTGAGCAGCTTCGTGCCATGCCTTGCTTTGCCATGATATGTTCCTGTAGCATGTTGTTATCTTGCTCTAAACATTGCTTCTAGATGTTAAATTCCTGACATGTTATTTTCCCCAAGTCTGAAACCTGATATCTTTTGCACTTTTGCCATGCTTGTTTGAACCTGCTATTGTGTGATTTAGCCACAGCTCAGTGTTCATCTTTTGTCAAGAATCTTGAGTGGATCACTGCCATGTGCTTTGTTGCTATGTTAGAGTGCAGTAGCTTGTTGTTCTTGATGCATTTAGATGGCCTCGTGCTGTTAATCGCAGCTTTGTGCCATTATTGTTTTGCTTGCCATTTGCAAACCGTGCATACGATTCCGGTGATCATTATATCGATTTCGACCGAAATCGACTCCTCTTTCCAGTGGCACTCTTGGTTTTCCAAGTTGAGGCCATTTTCAATCTTTACTTTCCGGGGCATGCATATGCCTTGCATTTCACGTTCCGCATATCATGCCATGTTTTGCATCATGTTGCTTGTGCATTGCACATGGTTGATTGTGCCTCCCTCTGCTTGTGTTCTTGCTTTGGGTAGAGCCGGGAGATGATTACGTGATCGAGGAACCCGTTGAGTACGCTTATGAGGATCAAGCTAACGTCAACTCGGAGAACTTTGCAGGCAAGATGACCATACCCTCGAAATCACTTCTATCTTTGCTTGCTAGATGCTAGCTCTATTGCTATGCATATTCTATTATACCTACCACATGCTTTACCATGCCTCCCATATTTCCATGTCAAACCTCTAACCCATCTTGTCCTAGCAAACCGTTGTTTGGCTATGTTATCGCTTTGCTCAGCCCCTCTTATAGCGTTGTTAGTTGTAGGTGAAGATTGGAGTTTGTTCCTTGTTGGAACATGTTTATTGTTGGGATATCCTTATTATATCTTGTTTACTTTAATGCATCTATACATTTGGTAAAGGGTGGAAGGCTCGGCCTTATGCCTGGTGTTTTGTTCCACTCTTGCCGCCCTAGTTTCCGTCATACCGGTGTTATGTTCCTTGATTTTGCGTTCCTTACACGGTTGGGTTATAATGGGAACCCCTTGACAGTTCGCCTTGAATAAAACTCCTCCAGCAAGGCCCAACATTGTTTTACGATTTGCCACCTAGACTTTTCTTTTCCCTTGGGTTTTCGGAGCCCGAGGGTCATCTTTATTTTAACCCCCCCCCCCCCCCCGCCGGCCAGTGCTCCTCTGAGTGTTGGTCCAACCTGTCAGCTGCCGGTGGCCACCAAGGGCAACTCTGGGTTGGCCTACCGCAACCTTGGACAATCCGGTGTGCCCTGAGAACGAGGTATGTGCAGCTCCTATCGGTATTTGTCGGCACATTCGGGTGGCTTTGCTGGTCTTGTTTTACCATTGTCAAAATGTCTTGTAACCGGGATTCTGAGCATGATCGGGTCTTCCTGGGAGAAGGAATATCCTTCGTTGACCGTGAGAGCTTGTGATGGGCTAAGTTGGGACACCCCTGCAGGGTTTTGAACTTTCGAAAGCCGTGCCCGCAGTTATGGACAGATGGGAATTTGTTAATGTCCGGTTGTAGAGAACTTGACACTTAACTTAATTAAAGTGCATCAACCGCGTGTGTAGCCGTGATGGTCTCTTTTCGGTGGAGTCTGGGAAGTGAACACGGTGTTGGAGTTATGCTTGAACATAAGTAGTCTAGGATCACTTCTTGATCATAGATTCTCGAACGTGCTTTGCCTTCTCTTCTCGCTCTCTTTTGCGTAAGTTAGCCACCATATATGCTAGTGCTTGCTGCATCTCCACCTCACATACCTTTTACCTACCCATAAGCTTAAATAGTCTTGATCGCGAGGGTGTGAGATTGCTGAGTCCCCGTGACTCACAGATTACTTTCAAACCAGATGCAGGTGCCGATGATGTCAGTGTAGGTGACGCAACCCAGCTCGAAGAGGAGCTCGATGAAGATCGTGTTCGTTGTGTTGTTTCCTTTTCAGTTGATCAGTAGTGGAGCCCAGTCGGGGCGATCGGGGATCTTTTGCATTAGGGGTAGTCTTCTTTTATTTTTGTTCCGTAGTCGGGCCTTGATTGTATCTTGTTGATGTAATGCTATATTTATGTATTGTGTGAAGTGGCGATTGTAAGCCAACTCTATACCTCTTTCTTATTAAGTACATGGGATGTGTAACGATTACCCCTCTTGCGACATGCCTACAATGCGGTTATGCCTCTAAGTCGTGCTCCGACACGTGGGAGATATAAGCGCATCGTGGGTGTTACAATTTGGTATCAGAGCCTTCCCCGACTTAGGAGCCCCCTGCTTGATCGAATCACTGACGTTGTTGAGTCTAGCAAAATGTTTTGAGTCTTATAGGATTATATATATCGGAGAGTAGGATTCTTTTTACTCCTCAGCCCCTTCGTCGCTCTGGTGAGGCATCCTGACATAGAGTTTTGACTCTTCTCTTCTCAAATTTCACTAAAAAAAATTTAGGATCACGCGGGTATCTTGGAATCGTTCCGATGGTTTTGTGACGAGAACATTGTTCTTGGTGCCTCCTGACATTTAGGGGTTGTGGCAGTGTCCCGGGGAGTTGAGCTCCGAGGTGTTGTCGTCACAATTTTATCGTTGCAGTTTTGGAATACCTGAGTTCGCCGACATCGAAAATCTCTTTTATGC